>NC_064639.1:756074078-756374792 GCF_023864345.2 Schistocerca serialis cubense | reverse complement strand
CGCCTTACCAACAATTAATTTTATATGATCATTCCACTTCAAATCGTTCCGCACGCATACTCCCAGATATTTTACAGAAGTAACTGCTACCAGTGTTTGTTCCGCTATCATATAATCATACAATAAAGGATCCTTCTTTCTATGTACTCGCAATACATTACATTTGTCTATGTTAAGGGTCAGTTGCCACTCCCTGCACCAAGTGCCTATCCGCTGCAGATCTTCCTGCATTTCGGTACAATTTTCTAATGCTGCAACTTCTCTGTATACTACAGCATCATCCGCGAAAAGCCGCATGGAACTTCCGACACTATCTACTAGGTCATTTATATATATTGTGAAAAGCAATGGTCCCATAACACTCCCCTGTGGCACGCCAGAGGTTACTTTAACGTCTGTAGACGTCTCTCCATTGATAACAACATGCTGTGTTCTGTTTGCTAAAAACTCTTCAATCCAGCCACACAGCTGGTCTGATATTCCGTAGGCTCTTACTTTGTTTATCAGGCGACAGTGCGGAACTGCATCGAACGCCTTCCGGAAGTCAAGAAAAATAGCATCTACCTGGGAGCCTGTATCTAATATTTTCTGGGTCTCATGAACAAATAAAGCGAGTTGGGTCTCACATGATCGCTGTTTCCGGAATCCATGTTGATTCCTACATAGTAGATTCTGGGTTTCCAAAAACGACATGATACTCGAGCAAAAAACATGTTCTAAAATTCTACAACAGATCGACGTCAGAGATATAGGTCTATAGTTTTGTGCATCTACTCGACGACCCTTCTTGAAGACTGGGACTATCTGTGCTCTTTTCCAATCATTTGGAACCCTCCGTTCCTCTAGAGACTTGCGGTACACGGCTGTTAGAAGGGGGGCAAGTTCTTTCGCGTACTCTGTGTAGAATCGAATTGGTATCCCGTCAGGTCCAGTGGACTTTCCTCTATTGAGTGATTCCAGTTGCTTTTCTATTCCTTGGACACTTATTTCGATGTCAGCCATTTTTTCGTTTGTGCGAGGATTTAGAGAAGGAACTGCAGTGCGGTCTTCCTCTGTGAAACAGCTTTGGAAAAAGGTGTTTAGTATTTCAGCTTTACGCGTGTCATCCTCCGTTTCAATGCCATCATCATCCCATAGTGTCTGGATATGCTGTTTCGAGCCACTTACTGATTTAACGTAAGACCAGAACTTCCTAGGATTTTCTGTCAAGTCGGTACATAGAATTTTACTTTCGAATTCACTGAACGCTTCAAGCATAGCCCTCCTTACGCTAACTTTGACATCTTTTAGCTTCTGTTTGTCTGAGAGGTTTTGGCTGCGTTTAAACTTGGAGTGGAGCTCTCTTTGCTTTCGCAGTAGTTTCCTAACTTTGTTGTTGTACCACGGTGGGTTTTTCTCGTCCCTCACAGTTTTACTCGGCACGTACCTGTCTAAAACGCATTTTACGATTGCCTTGAACTTTTTCCATAAACACTCAACATTGTCAGTGTCGGAACAGAAATTTTCGTTTTGATCTGTTAGGTAGTCTGAAATCTGCCTTCTATTACTCTTGCTAAACAGATAAACCTTCCTCCCTTTTTTTATATTCCTATTAACTTCCATATTCAGGGATGCTGCAACGGCCTTATGATCACTGATTCCCTGTTCTGTACGTACAGAGTCAAAAAGTTCGGGTCTGTTTGTTATCAGTAGGTCCAAGATGTTATCTCCACGAGTCGGTTCTCTGTTTAATTGCTCGAGGTAATTTTCGGATAGTGCACTCAGTATAATGTCACTCGATGCTCTGTCCCTACCACCCGTCCTAAACATCTGAGTGTCCCAGTCTATATTTGGTAAATTGAAATCTCCACCTAAGACTATAACATGCTGAGAAAATTTATGTGAAATGTATTCCAAATTTTCTCTCAGTTGTTCTGCCACTAATGCTGCCGAGTCGGGAGGTCGGTAAAAGGAGCCAATTATTAACCTAGTTCGGTTGTTTAGTGTAACCTCCACCCATAATAATTCACAGGAACTATCCACTTCTACTTCACTACAGGATAAACTACTATTAACAGCGACGAACACTCCACCACCGGTTGCATGCAATCTATCCTTTCTAAACACCGTCTGTACCTTTGTAAAAATTTCGGCAGAATTTATCTCTGGCTTAAGCCAGCTTTCTGTACCTATAACGATTTCAGCTTCGGTGCTTTCTATCAGCGCTTGAAGTTCTGGTACTTTACCAACGCAGCTTCGACAGTTGACAATTACAATACCGATTGCTGCTTGGTCCCCGCATGTCCTGACTTTGCCCCGCACCCGTTGAGGCTGTTGCCCTTTCTGTACTTGCCCAAGGCCATCTAACCTAAAAAACCGCCCAGCCCACGCCACACAACCCCTGCTACCCGTGTAGCCGCTTGTTGCGTGTAGTGGACTCCTGACCTATCCAGCGGAACCCGAAACCCCACCACCCTATGGCGCAAGTCGAGGAATCTTCAGCCCACACGGTCGCAGAACCGTCTCAGCCTCTGATTCAGACCCTCCACGCGGCTCTGTACCAAAGGTCCGCAGTCAGTCCTGTCGACGATGCTGCAGATGGTGAGCTCTGCTTTCATCCCGCTAGCGAGACTGGCAGTCTTCACCAAATCAGATAGCCGCCGGAAGCCAGAGAGGATTTCCTCCGATCCATAGCGACACACATCATTGGTGCCGACATGAGCGACTACCTGCAGATGGGTGCACCCTGTACCCTTCATGGCATCCGGAAGGATCCTTTCCACATCTGGAATGACTCCCCCCGGTATGCACACGGAGTGCACATTGGTTTTCTTCCCCTCTCTTGCTGCCATTTCCCTAAGGGGCCCCATTACGCGCCTGACGTTGGAGCTCCCAACTACCAGTAAGCCCAACCTCTGCGACTGCCCGGATCTTGCAGACTGAGGGGCAACCTCTGGAACGCAGTTTCACCAGAAAAGTCTGTAGTTTTGGCAACAACAAGGGATGTGCCAGGTCAGTCAGTGACAAGATTCTTCATGGGTTACCACTGCTGTGAGATGGTGTGGCCCAGATACTCAAGACATGATTGGAAAAATTTGGACTTCTGCAGATTGCAGTGTAGACCTACCGCTCAGAATTGATGAAACTGCTGCACTAGTTGCAGGCACAGGTGCAGTTGTTGTGACAGAACTAAAACCTCAGTGACAACCTTGTTAGAATCCTGGTCTGGAACAGGTCCTGACGATGACACTTCCTGGATAGTCATATCAGCGTTCTCTGATGCTGCGTTCTGTGCAGTTGAGTGGAAGACTACGGCAATGTTGCCTTTTCTTGACACTTATGACAGATAGCTAAACACTGGGAATGCTACGATCTGTCATGCTGGGAGCAACAAGATGCACAGGTTGGCAACACGAAGCTGTAGCTGGGACACTGTATACGCACTGTGTGGAAGCCACTGGGTCAGCCATCTTGGACCGCTCTGTCGTCGTCATCCCTGGATGCAGCCGGCCACCCTATACTGCCAAGACATTGCACCAGGCTTCCAGTTTCTTATATAATTGGGCAATTGATAAAATCTCTTCGAGGGAGGGTTCTCTAATTGGAGGGCGCATTGCTGGACTTCCATAGTGGGGGCATTGAGGCAGGGCGGATGATGATAGTCATGAACCATGACATGTACGTATGGTTCTTTTTACTTGGCAATGACAAAATGGCACTTGCAACTAGTGCCGTGGAGGGTCGCAGCCTAGATATGATGAGACTGATGGGGCTGCTTCTTGCATTTGCAGAATTCAACCCTATCTGCCATGACGCGTGTGCAGTGCTGATAATACAAGGACAGCAACAAACATAAACTGTCAGGCAGCTGGAGGTGAGGAGGAAAGATAGCCAGATATGACGGTTTAGAGAGCAACACAACAAAGCCTGTTGCGTGACCATGATGAGATTGTTCTGTTGTTGCAGGAAGGTCCCTGCAATGCAACCAGCTGCTGCAGCATGGACAAAAACAGTGCATGACACACCTCCACCTCCATAACATGGAAGGCATGGAAATGTTGCCGTAGATGGTGTTCATATGCTTCCCAAGCTCCTGCTGCCTCATCAGATGGCTGAAGCTGAGGAGGAAAGAGAGCCGGAGATGTAGGTTTAGACAGCAAAACCACAAAGCCTTTTGCATGACCATGATGAGATTGTCCTGTTTTTGCACAAGTGTTTGAAGCAGAGACTTCATGTCACAACAAATGCATAAAGCAACCACACAATGAAAAACACTGAAAACATGATCCTACTCATCACCAGGGTACTCTGTAACCACCTGAACACACGGTCTAAAGGACACAACTGTTTATTATATCTAGAAAATAACTTGTACAAGAAGACACTTGCCACGGAATGGATACACTAGTAGTCTGATATTCCTAGTCAGAATATCAACATGTAATTGGGGGCAAGGCTGACCAAGCCCGACTCTGTAAGCTGTTGGTCGGCCAGTAGAGTGCACAGAGGAGAGGCTGCACATGCATCATTGTGTGATGGCCTCTGATGGTTCTAGCATGTGCCGACTTCTGTGGCACACCTTAAAACTGCATGCCCGGATTTCAGATGTGAGTCACTATAGTTCGTAAAAAAAAAAAAAAAAAAAATTAATTTTGTTGATTACATTGCCATCTACCAAGAATGGAAAATAAAATATTTTTTGTAAACCTTAGGTGTTTGTTTTTTTTGTGTAGAATACGCATCTGCAGTAAAGATTAGGGGTTCCCATTCGAAAATAAAAAGTTGACCCCCTCTCGCATGGGAGGGGTGTGGACAGGTTAAGTGGTGGGCAGTTTTAGCACAGATGTCCCCCTTGAAAATATTAACTTTTCATCTGGGACATATATTTTTTATGATATGCATTTTTTGAAATATTTAGTTGTCCCAAGTTAAGAAAAACCCCTGTAGATGTGAACAAGATGTGGAAGTTAGCACCAGATCTTTAATTTTGGTAATTATATTTTAGAGTAACTCAAAGCAGTGGGAACATGTACCAAATAAAGTCTGTATGAGCTCTGAAATTGGGTTACAATTGTGTTATTTTTAGAAGAGAAAGGTAGTTGATTATGGCTCTTAATAGAGCTGGCATGATGATGATGATGATGATGATTATTATTATTATTTTTATTATTCATATGGAACTGCCAACAGTAGATATGAGACACAAAAATGAGGTATGAAAGAATTACAATGTAATACTTACGTATTTTTTCTCTTGCTCATAAAACTCAGGATTTCTGCATTGTTAACTGTTTAGCGACATGCCTCAATGCAAAGGATTGTTACTAGACAAATCATCTCTTTTTATGGCATTTTCAAGTATCAGAATTTTCTAAAGCACAGAATAATGCAAGCAGATGGTAGAAACCAACCACAACACATGTTGTTTATGTACACACAAAACAGAGCTGGCTACGTGGAAGCTTTGACGTCACAGCCAGAAGCTATCACTGCGCTGGGATTGGTTTGTACCACACACCTGGTGCATAACACTTGTCATTCTTCACTTGCTAAACTGTTATGCTGCCAACCTGAAACATATACATCAAGTGCAAAGTTTCAGCAGCCTTAGTATAAATCAGTATCTTATGATTGATAAAATACAATCACAGGAATAGATTATGATCAGCTGAAGTTATGCTAGTGTAAAAGGTAAAGATGTCGTCAATCCAAAAGTCAGTTTGTACACTATAGTGATTTAGTATACTTGTTCGTATTGGAGGTGGTGTGACATGGTCTTCTTCTGACTTTGAGCTGACTTGCCCAGCCAGTTAAAGGGAAACCAACAGTTTGAGGTGGATTCGAAACTGCAGTGCAGCTCAGTATTTTTCACACTGACAAGCATTTTCAGACATGAAAGAAGTGATAAGTACCAGATAAAAATCCTAGGAGCACCTGGTAATCAAACCCTTCAGACCTGATCTGCAGTCTGGCATTTAGCAGCAGAGCCACGAAGTATGCATCACAATTTGACAGATTTGGGCTTTCTGAAGATTTGAAATGTGCAACTTAGAAATTTAAGATAATCAAGAGTTTCTCACACACAAACTAAAAATAAAAAATTAGCTAAAATGTAAGTTCTAAGAAAAACAGAGAAAACATTGTCTTTATGACAGTTTCTTATTATTTGTGTAATTACATCTTTTTTTACAAGGTGTACAACTTTGCTTCCGCCATTTACCGATAAGTGGCGACAACAGTGAGTAGCATTCGAAAGAAACGGATCGCAGATGTCAGGCAGTTAGTTTGGATCTCAGTCAACATAACCTCATTCGAACATTAGTCAATTTGTGTCTACATCATAAAGTTGTTCTTGATTGAAAATATCAGTTTACGAGCCTAATTCTCATCATTTGCGGGAGGTGTTACTGTTTTGTTTCAATTTGAAGAAAACAGCGGCCAAGTCTCATCGAATGCTCTCAAGTACGTACAGTAAGGATCTTGTTAGTGAAAGAACATTCGTGAATGTTTTCAAAGCTTCAGGAACAGTGATTTTAACATCATAGACCGGCGTAATGGTGGAAGAGAGAATGTTTTCGAAGATGCAGAATTGGTGACATTGCTGAGTGAAGACACATCAAACTCGAGAAGAATTGGCATGGTTAGTGGAAGTGACACAGCAAGCCATTTCAAAATGCCTCAAGGCTATGGGCATGATTCAGCAAGAAGGAACTTGGGTCCCGTGTTAGCTGAAACCGAAAGACATTGAATGGCGTTTGTGTGTTTGTGAGCAGTTGCTTCAGAGGCAAAAACAGAAGAGGTTTCTGCATCCCATTGTGACCAGAGACAAAAAATGGGTTCATTATGATAACCTTAAAAGCAAAAAATCATGAGTATATCCCAGCCATGCTTCCACATCGACGGCCAAACTGAATATTCATGGCTCCAAGATAATGCTCTGCTTTTGATGGGACTAGCTTGGCGTTGTGTACTATGAGGTGCTAAAACCAAGAGAAACAATCACAGGTGCTCATTATCGAATGCAATTAATGTGTTTGAGCAGAGCATTAGAAGACAAACAGCCGCAGTACAGCGAGAGGCATGATAAAGTGATTTCGCAGCACAACATTCGACCCGACGTTGCAAAAGAGGTCAAAATGTACTTGGAAATGTTAAACTGGAAAGTCCTACCCCACCCACCGTATTCTCCAGACATTGCTTCCTCTGACTATCACCTGTTTAGGTCAGTGGCGCATGGCCTGACTGACCAACACTTCCGATCTCGTGAAGAAGTCACAAATTGGATCGATTTGTGGATTGCTTCAAAAGATGAATTATTTTTTCGATGCGGGATTCGACACTGCCGAAAGGTAGGAGAAAGTAGTGGCCAATGATGGAAAATACTTTGACTGATACATGTGTAACCAATTTGTTCAATAAAAGCCTCAAATGTTGGGGAAAAAATGGCGGAAGCAAAGTTGTACACCTTGTAGAACATTTAATAAATAGATGTATGCGCTGACTCCTGTGCCCTTAAGGCTGGGCTAAGAGCCATATAGTATCACTTAATAAGAGGTAAAATTTACATGTGCAGAATAAGCAAACATCAGGTTGTGGATTGGATAATATTTTGGTAAAGGAAGGAGAAAATAGTTCTTTTATAAATTTTATTCATAAAACAAAAAAAAAAGTACTTAATTTTTAAATTGTAGGCCTTAACTAAAAAGTAGTGTGTTCTTGAAAACTTTGTTATTTAAATAATTAATTTGGAAAAACATGTAGAGTACAGTACTTTTCTTTAGGCTGTATAAAATATTAATTGGTTATTAAAAGTTTTAACATGTAAAAATTATTGTTCTAACAAAGGTTACAGTGTTAGTTCAGTGTAGAATGGTTTTCTTAGAACCTTTTTTACTTCAGACCTTCCTTTTCTCAGGCTTCAACCTCGATACCTTGATGCCATTCCCAGCAGTGGATGCTCAAAGGTGGTTTTCTTTTTTTGTAGGTTCATTCAATACATCTTTTTGAAACACTGATGTTTTCACCTCTATTCAACATCACTGGAAGTTGTTTGTGTGTACACAGTTCATGGCTTTTCTTTGGTGTCTTTGGCCAAAACAACCCCAAAATTTCTGAAGTTGTTATGTTAAGGCATACATAAAATTTGTTAGGAATGGTATTTTTCTGCAGGCAGTAGGGAGAAGTCATGATAACACTCAAGGCAACGTCACATTTCCCAGCTCTTTTCCATTTTTCTTTAAGACCAAAGTCGTGATTGCAGCTTAAGTAGGAGTGGCTTGGGACAACACAGTATAGTTGTTAGAAATATATCTAAAGAAACAACAGCATCTTATTCTTTTTTGGCCACCACAGTTTTTGCTCCAGACGACTATTTTTCCTGTTTTTTAAAAATGTCATTGATTATGCAACTGGCAATTTCATTGCCTCCCTGGCCACTCGTAAACCTCATGAAGAGGGGGGGGGGGGAACTTATTGTTGTCAGCCAAATGCAAACTCTGATTCAAACAAGACAATTGGTGTAAGTATTATAATTGGCAGTGGGTTAATGTTGTAATTGGCAGTGGGTTAATGTTGGTATAGAAAACACTTGATGCAAGTCAACTGAAAATGTATAGGTATCACTTATAGGAGCTGCTGATTCTTCGTGATCTTGTTTCATCATTTATCTGAATTGCATTGCATTCCTGTGGTGAATTTCAGCTCAGTTGGTGTGTAGTTTCTTGTTTGTCATGTCAACTGTTGCTACTTTGTGCAGTTAACAACTAAAAAACTAAAGCCTTAAAACAATTCTTGGCCTATTCTCACTGTCTTGGAATATGCATAGCCTGTAAGATTAACATTAGTGCTCTAGGCCAACCTCATTAGGCAGGGTTTATTTTGGAGGAACAGTTTGTTTCTTACTTCCCTCATAACTTTTCCCTTCCAACCTCTACTTCTTCTTAAATTAGGAAACACTATTTCTCCCCTTTTGCAACATTTTTTTTAGTGCATCTGTTAGTGAAGCTCCACATTACACTTAAACCACTGAACACATACAAAAAAAAGCACATCCAACCAACAGCAAAACCAGTCACATGCTGCGTGGCACATAGACCGATTTTAATACATAGCAGGTGCCACTTAGAGCCAGGCACGTTCTTGTGGCCAACGTTCAAACCATTTTCAGATTTAATATCACATAACCCTGTTTTTACCTTACTGGCATAGGCTTATGGCCGATATTTTAGCAATAAAATGGAAATAAATCGTTGTGATACTTAACACGGTTTTAATTTTCCTAACACGGTTTTTATTTTCGTTCGACGATTGTGGTACTATCTATAAAATAAGTTATTAGAAGTACTGTTCAATCACAAGAAGTGTTACTTTTTCAAGCATGTATGGAAAATTGATAGAAGTTGAAGAAATAAAATAATTAAAGACATTTATTTTATTTAATCAGTGGGAATATTTTTGTGAGGAAATGTAGCTTACCAACAGGTGAGAGGTCTGTAGAGAAGACTGTATTGTTATAAATTGATCGTACCAATAGGTGAGAGGTCTGTAGAGAAGACTGTATTGTTATAAATTGGGGCTGTCATTAAGATACTATTCCTGAACTTCATTAGTTTAAGTTCTTGCAAAATTTTCTGAAGAGATTGCATTCCTTAAGCACATTTTATTTTTTTCTTGTTCCAAACAGTACAATGATGGACAAGCAAGTATTGCAGTCAACAAGAGCTGTAGTAGGATGCTCTCAGTATGCAATTGCAGTTGTGAATGACAAGGAGTTGCATGCAACTCCACTTCAAGGAATTGTACACCTGAGACCTTCATTTGGCTACCTTGATAAGTCTGATAAACGAGCAAAAGACGAATCGAAGGAAAAAGGAGATGGTATGTAATATACACAATAAAAATTGTATAGCTGCTTGTACAAGGACTCCTCATTACTCTGTTGATTTTTCTATGGTTGTTGTACTAGGAGAAAATGAAGATGAAGAAGAAGAAGCAGAACAAGTTACAGTGAAATTTGCACGTCAGGAGAATGACAGATTGAAACGATTAAGAGAGCGATCATTTGGCTACTTAAGCAAAAAAAGTGCAGAAGAACCATGGTATTACACGCAGTACTTTGGGAGATTCTCAGAAAAAGCAGAGGTATGTAAGTATTTAGAAAATGGACTATTAAATTCTTATTAGATGGTGATTTGAAGGTTGTGGAGGGAAGGGATGAGAACATAGAGTTAACAATGGATGAGTACATGAACATAATGTGGGTAAAAAGCATCTTTTGCATATTTAGGACAAAGTATGGAAGTAAGGCCATGAAGATGTGTTGAGAGTGCCTGAATAACTCATTTGGGAAGAGCATTGCCACAAAAGGCAAGGTTCTGGTTTCAAGCCCCAGTTCAGCTCACAGTTAATCCACCAGGAATTTTCATAACAGTGCATACTCTACTGCAGAGGGAAATGTTAATTCCAGAAACAATCCCCTAGGCTGTGGCTAAGCCATTTCTCCATATTATCCATTCTTCCAGATATGCTAGTCTTGTAAGATATGCAGGAGAACTTCTGAAAATTTTGGAAACTAGATGAGAGGTACTGGCAGAAATGAGCCTGTAAGGGCAGATCATGAATCACGCCTTGATTGCTCAGTCAGTAGGAGTACTGCCGCAAAAGGTGAGGTTCTGGGTTTAATTCTCTGTCTGGATCACAGCTTTAATCTTGCAGGAAATTTCATGACACCACTTCCTCAGCAGCAGAGTTAAAGATTCATTCTGGAAAGATGATTAAAATAAATTGTGTCTTTAAACAGTTTGGGGTAGAGCAAGTAGAGGTTTGTTTTGTTGTCAGTGTGTGCCTTCATTTCACTGTTTATTTGTTAGTTGGCTAGTAGAAAAGAAGTATTAAATAATTAAGAAATAATCATATCAGACACAGCACTTTCATCAAAAGCTCTTCTATAAATTCTAATGTTCCATTGTGGCCAGTTACTGTGCCCCCACTGAGAGAATCTCTGCTCTTAGACCAACACCTTCAACCTATTACCAGGAACCTATCCTCCTACATAAAAGATGCCAACCATTTCCTCAACCAACTCTCCACAGTTCCTTTCCCTTTACCACACGGTGCCCTGCTTGTCACTATTGATGCCACCTCCCTGTACACTAACATTCCTAATGCCCATGGCCTTACTGCTATCGAACACTACCTTTCCAGATGCCCTATGGATTCCAAGCCAACAACCTCCTTCCTAGTCTCCATGACCAACTATATTCTCACCCACAATTACTTCTCCTTTGAATACATTACCTACAAACAAATCCGCAGTATGGCTATGGGCACCGCATGGCGCCATCCTATGGTAACCTATTCATGGGCCATCTAGAGGAATCTTTCCTAAAAACCCAGAATCCTAAACCCCTCACCTGGTACATATTCATTGATGACGTCTTTGCTATCTGGATTGGAGGTGAGGACACCTTATTCACATTCCTCCAGAACCTCAACAACTTCTTCCCCATTTGTTTCACCTGGTCCTACTCAACCCAACAAGCCACCTTCCTAGATGTTGATCTCCACCTCAGAGATGGATGCATCAGTACCTCCGTCCATATCAAACCTTCTAACCACCAGCAATACCTCCATTTCAACAGCTGCCACCCGTTTCATACCAAGAAGTCCCTTCCTTACAGCCTAGCCACCTATGGTCGTCGCATCTGCAGTGACGAGCAGTCCCTCTCTAAATATACTGAGGTTTCACTGAAGCCTTCACTGACCGTAATTATCCTCCCATCCTTGTACAAAAACAAATCTCCCGTGCCTTATCTTTCCAGTCTCCCACCATCTCCTAAAGTCACACAGTCCGGCCACAGAGGAGCATTCCCCTCGTAACTCAGTACCATCCGGGACTGGAGCAACTGAATTACATTCTCCACGACCTCTCGTCGTGCCCTGAAATGAGAAATGTGCTACCCACTATCCCTCCCACCCCTCCTACCGTGGTATTCCGCCGTCCACCGAACCTACGCAATATACTCGTCCATCCTTACTCAACCCCTGCTCCCAATCCCTTACCTCATGGCTCATACCCCTGCTATAGACGTAGATGCAAGACCTGTCCCATACATTCTCCTACCACCACCTACTCCAGTCCAGTCACTAACATCAACTATCCCATCAAAGGCTGGGCTACCTGGGAAACCAGTCATGTGATTTACAAGCTAAGCTGCAACCCCTGTGCTGCATTCTATGTAGGCATGACATCCAACAAGCTGTCTGTAAGCATGAATGGCCACTGACAAACTGTGACCAAAAAACAAGAGGACCACCCTGTAGCTGAACACGCTGCCAAGCATGATACCCCTCATCTCAATGACTGCTTCACAGCCTGTGCCATATGGATGCTTCCAACCAACACCAGTTTTTCTGAATTGCGCAGGTGGGAACTTTACCTGCAATACATCCTACGTTCTCGTAACCCTCCTGGCCTCAACCTTCGTTAGTCACTGTCCTCACCCATCCAGCCCCCTCCCTGTTCCCATTCCAGCACTACACAGCTGTCATTTCACTGCCATACCCAGTCTTTTAATTTCTTTTATTTCTCTCCTTTCCGCTATTTACCCCCTCCCCCCTCCCCATCTTCTCTCCTGCCCTCCGTCTAAACTGCAACACTTGACTGTCCGCCACTCACACCATACTATCCCTCCCTCTACCTGCTCCAGCCTCCTCCTTACCCCCACCCAGTCGCCACTCCCATCATGCGCTGGTGTTGCTACTCGCAGTGTAGTTTCAGCTCTCTGAGACTGCAGACGTGTGTACAAGTTGTGCTTGTGCTTGTGCTTGTGTGTGTGTGTGTGTGTGTGTGTGTGTGTGTGTGTGTGTGTGTGTGTGTGTGTGTGTGTACTGCTGACAAAGGCCTTAATGGCCGAAAGCTATGATGGTGTTAATCTTTTTATTGTGCCTATTGCCACCCAGCATCTCCGTAATATGGTGAGTAGCAACTTTCCTTCTCTCGCATTGTTGAATTCTAATGCTTTCTTGGATGACAAGAGACAGTGCGGTGTTGGGTTGCACGACTCACACATCTCTTCCAGTTGACTTAAACATCGTGCGTGCAGCTTTTTGACTCTCATTCCAAAGTAACAACTATTCTGTACAAACTTCAGCAAGCCAACTGGTTCCAAGATAAATGTCAGAAACATTCATACAGGTACATATGTTCTGCCTCATGCAAAGCCAAGACATGAAGTAAAAGTCTCTATGTAACACATGCTTCATCTGTCTGTAACAATCCTCATGACACCACACGCCATGGAACATTATCCAAATACTCGTTGACTTTTTGATATAACTTGTAGGGCGCTGCTTGTAACCACTTGTTGGGGCCGCTCATCTGACCCTGCTCCTGGCTCCTCGTGACAGCTGTCTTTCCTGCACACACAGACATGTGGTGCAGTAAAAAGGCTCTCTCACCTTTGTCATTAAAATATCGGGTGCTCGAGATGGTGGAGAGCCAAGTTATTTACCTCGAAATTCTCGAAGCACTACATATCCCTCCCCTTAGCTCGAACATGCAATATTTTACACATATTCATCATGTACATTAATATCTATTACAACACTAATTTATATGTCAATCAATATACAATATATCTCTTTTAGTCCTTATGTACTTAACACCTAGATTTTCCCTTTTTTTTTATTGTAACTATCTGAGCATTGCACTCAATATTGAAGTTAGGACTTTCATACACTTATATATAAGGATTGTGCGGACAATATTCGTAACCTCCAGTCACAGACTCCAGGTGTCATAGACCCTTAATTATGTCGTTCTTTACTCTTCTTCTCTGTACTGTTTTTTCTTTAGTACATATTAACTTCATTAATTACCATTTCTCGTAGTTCTTTCCGACACTTATAAATATAAAACTTGACAAAGCTACTGGAATATAGAATTTAAATTTACCAGAATAATCTCTACAAAATGTGTGATTGTTGTCACGATACTGCCCTTTTCCTTCTAGGCACAGTACCTATACCTTACATACAGGTTGATACTATGAATGCTCTTCCTCCTTCCGTTTTGGTAGGTACGCCCCTTTAAACTTCCTAATCTACTATGGTACAGGTCAATCACCTTCTTGGTGCCTCTGCCCGCACAGTATAGGTCAGCCTCTCTTGGGTCTGCCTATCTGCCCTTTTCATCCAATAAATGCTGGGTGCACCCTCCTTCTCCTTCCTGAGTAGGCTTCATAGTTCACTGCCCTAGTATACATCTTTATGTATACTGCCGCTAAATATTACCTGGCAAAAGTCAATTCCACTTCACACTTCTGTCTTACTTCTTGGTACCTTATTTGATCCCCTAGAGTCCTCCACTACTTTTCAACTTCTACCCTTTCAGTAGACCTCATATTTATATAGAATTCACTATATCAGACCTTTCCTTATTCTAGACTTGTATCATCACCATTAGTTCCTCCCTGACTTATGCTCATTAGCTCTTCATTTCTCACACTTTCTTGTGCGATATAGAACTGTCTCTGTTCTTATACCTATGAATAAATATATAAGAAGTGACAAAAGGAAAAAAAGGGGGCGATGCAGAACCATCATATATCAGCCACACAATATGTGCATCTACACAGATGTAAATAGGTCTTTATTCCCGTACATCTCTTGGCGGTTCTGACATCACTTTAGGTTTCTAACCCATAATTTTTATGTTTGTGTCTAAGTGTAATTTTGTGTGTATGTCGATGTGTGTTCATGCAGGCTGATTCTTCGGCCTACTTATTCGAAATAAGTTGAAGGTTTATAGGAAACCACGGAGAATGAGAAGGAATTCAGCGATAGAAGTGTATGCATATGGAAAGAGGGAAACATAGGTCGGTATTCAGATGAGAGGTAAGAAAGGAAAAAAAAGAAATGGTTGCTAAGATCGAAGAAGTGAAAGAAGATAGCCCCAAAGACAGGAAACGCTTCCCACCCCCCTTCCCCAGGATCCCTACTTCGCTGGTACTTGAGTGAGAAGCCGGAGGAGGTACAATGTTAAATGTCTCCTACAGAACAGACATTCTCACCTTCACCTTTGAAGTCTCTGAAGAAAGATCTTAGCAACTCGTATGGAACGGTAAATGGTGATGAATCATTTACACTTGTTTGCGAGGGTTGTCTGAAAGGTGTGTGTGTGTGTGTGTGTGTGTGTGTGTGTGTGTGGTGGTAGTTATGTTTGTACCTACACTGCCCATGCTTTCCAAAAGTGATACAAAACCCTCCTATTTATTTTACATCTCACAAATTAGTCACTATCTTCTAGTCATATTTGGTTACTTAAATATTAACATGATATTATAGTATAAGAGGTTATGAATAGATTACAGAATAGTTGTGAAGATTTGAAGGGAATTTGCTGTAGGAAAACTAGTGTGGAAGTAACACCAAAAACAACCCAGGAACTGATGGTTGTCACTCCGCCCTTTAACACAGAATGTTAACATCTCTGGGGAATACATGACCCCGCCTGGATACCATGGATGTGATATTAACTTCACTTGAAAAAGCGGAGACCAGTACTTCTCGTTAAATTTTGTGTGAAAGTCTCCCCACAACAAAACAATCACCACTTCACTATGTAATACAATGTTAGGTAAAGTTATTCTATTACCTAACAGACAAGTTTGAATTCTTCATCCTTAACCGTGTCAGTATCATTAGATTTGGAAAAAGCAACAGTCGCAACGTTTTTGGATATTATACTCTCGGTAACTTCTCGATCTATAATTAGTTCAAAAGGTTCCGCCAGACTACTTATATAATGTCACAGTTGACTGTTTTTTCCCTGACATTCCGTCCTTCATTATTTACAAGCAGCCTGACAATGTGTGTACTAACAACTTGTGTATTAACCTCTGGCATTTGCGATTGAATAACCGACCGCGTGCTAACACCTGGAATTTTTGATTGAATAATCGACATTACTTCCTTAGTTCGATCTGTGCTCTCTTTCAAGATATTAATTTCCTGTCGGCATTATATTTAACATTACATACATTTTCACAAGATTCTAATTTTTCATTAAGATCAGGTTCTTTATCGTTACACTTGTCTTCAATATCAAATTCTAATTTCTGGGTCAACTTCTGAAATTGATCATCCTGCTTTTGACTAGAATCTGTAAACATGTGATTCATTTGGAAGTTAAAGAATTACTTAATTCATTCTTTAAATCTGATTGTAAATTTTCCACTTCATCATTTAATACATCAAACTTAGAATTTCGAGCTTCACCCTGTGCTTCAGGGTGGCTGTATTATCCTTCTAGTAATCCAACTTAGCACTTTGGTCATCTAATCTAGCATATAATTCTTTTCTTAAAGAAGCTTAACCTGCTTTCTATCCTTGTCTCCAGTTATCTAATTTAGCATTTAGTTCTTGTCTTAAAGAAGCTGAATCTGCTTTCTGTTCTTTTCTCTGGTTATGTAATTTAAGGCTTAGTGCTATAATTAAATTTGCTACCTCAGTCCAGTTTGCCATTTCCTTTGTTACCGTCATTGCCACGGGTGGCCCTGAAGTTTCCCCAACTTCCTAAATATTATCCATTTCTATGTTTTTCTTTGACCTAGTAATCATCTAACCTAAAATACAATATTGTGTATAATAACTACACCCACAGTTTATTGTCCTGCAGTTCTTTCAACTTTACCAAACATTTATTGGTTTTCGCTCACCCGTCGCAGAGGTCTAGGCTGCATCGGTGAGCAGGTGTAGAATCAGCACCAGTGAACAGCACGGATGCCGGCAGCGTCAAATGGTGGTTGCGGTGTTGGAGAGCGGGTGTGAAGTCAGCAACGGTGAACGGCAGTTGCAGATGGCGGCTGGTTACCGCGTCGGTGTCGTTGGCAGGATACTGCGTCGACAGGAAGTTGGGGAAGGAACAGAGATGTAAACAAACTGCCTTTCATTTCGCTACCCAAACACTACACGTTGTTAACGATGATACAGTATAATTGTAATGCCTGTTACTGCCACCTGGCTGAACTCGAGCAGTTAATGTCTCTGTTCTCCACTGTATGTTTTCCACTGCAGAAATTTCAGTTATTAGAGCACGTGCCTACAGTCAGAAGTACTCCATTTTTGGTAAGAGTGAAACGAACTTGGTGAGGGCATCAGGAGGCATTTGCACAGTGCTGCAATTGTCCACTTTTAGCAAGCAGATACTACTGAACACCACACTTTTGAGGCTATAGCTGTTAGAACCCATCAATGTACATTGGTAACAATTTGCAGCTTACACGTCCCACCAGGTAGAGATCTAAATCTACATACATACACCGCAAGCCACCATACGGTGCATGATTGATAGTACCACTACTAGTCATTCCCTTTTCTGTTTTGCTGGCTGATGAATGAGGGACGACTACTGTCTACATGCCTCCATATGTGCCCTAATTCCTCTTATCTTTGTAGTCCTACCCTTGATGGAGGGAGGGAATGCTATTGTCTATACCCGCATAGTACATGTGTGGTGATGGAATCATTCTGCAGTCAACCTCAAACGCTTTTTAAATTTTCTCAACAGTGTTTCACAAAAAGAATGTCGTCTTCTCTCCAGGGATTCCCATTTGATTACGTGGAGCATCTCTAGAATACTCATGTGTTGCATGAACCTGTCAGTATTGAATCCAGCAGCATGCCTCTGAATTACTTTAATCTGGCCTAGAGCAGTGTCAAAGACAAGTCGTACTCAAGAATGGATAGCACTAGCATGCTATAAATGATCTTCTTTATAGATAAGATATATTTTCCTAAAATTCTCCCAGTAAACCGAAGTCCACCATTCACCTTCCCTATTACTGACCTTATGTGGTCATTCCATTTGTATCATTTTGCACTGTTATGCCTAGATATTTAATATTGTGACTATTCAAGCAGCTCACTACCAATACTGTATTCAAGTATTTGCTGGCCGCGGTGGCTGAGCGGTTCTAGGCACTACAGTCTGGAACCGCGTGACCATTACGGTTGCAGGTTAGAATCCTGCCTCAGACATGGATGTATGTGATGTCCTTAGGTTAGTTAGGCTTAAGTAGTTCTAAGTTCTAGGGAACTGATGACCTCAGATGTTAAGTCCCATAGTGCTCAGAGCCATTTGAACATTTTTTTCAAGTTTTCAGGGTTGTTTCCCCTATTCATATGTATTAACATACATTTTTTATGTAGAGCAAGCTGCCATTCATCACACCAAATAGAAATTCTGTCTAAATCATCCTGTCTCCTATGACAGTCGCACAAAGATACATTTCCTTCACATTACAGCATCATCAGCAAACAGTTGCAGATGCTGCTCTCGTTACCATCAGTTCATTTTGTACATAGAGAACAAGAGTGGTCCTATCTTCACACTACCCTGGGGCACTCCTGAAGATACTCTTGCTCCTGATGAACACTTTCCATACATGACAATGTGCTGAGTTCTATTCCTTAAAAAGTCTTTGAACTACTCATATCTCTGAGAACCTATTCTGTACACTCAGGTCATCAATAACAGTCTGCAGTGGAGAGCTGTATGAAAAAGTTTATGGAAATCTAAGAATATGGAATCTTCAACAATTTCCTTTCCTGTGGACCCACAGCACACATGAGCTTGAAGAATGACATATTTTATTTTAAGTACACTTTTTAGGTGCACTCATATGATTTGAGTAGCAAGACAAGCTTGGTTTGGTGTTTTCCTATTATCAAGTGTACGTGTGAAGATGGAATAATAGGTATGCAAGAGGCGACTCTTAGGAGGGTGGAAGTAGAGATGGTTCTCTGTCGGGAGGCACTCCCACAGTTTGCTTCTTTCCAGTTTTCCTTGGAGGGATTGTGGTGATCTGTTGTCAGAGGTAGGTGCAGTAAAAAAAGATTCAGAACTAATTATTTACCTCTGTAAGTTGCAAGCAGTGTCTTGACTCATTGTTGACATCAGCTGTCAATGTCAGTCGAGAAATCAAATCATAAATGGTCTTCAGTCTGCTGAAGGTGGCTGACGCATCATGTCCATTCCTCACCAGCTGCTGCTATGGTGATTGCAGCCTGTGGTGGCTTTGGTGCTCACTGTGTCCTGATGCTGCGGCAGTGAGTGAAGGTGGCGCATGTGTTGGACTTAAACACACACCAATTTATGAGGAGCTGTGTCTGCTCCTGCTCACCGCTGTTCTTCACATGTTGAATCGTGTGGACGAGTGCCGTGTAGCCATGTAGTATGACAATCCTGGTCGTGCTGGTCAGGTAGGTCCTGGTACATCCACTGAAATATCAGGAATGCTGGTCCTGAACAGGGATGGTATGGAAGGTCCCTCCCCCTCCCATGTCCAACTGACTGCAGGAGTGGTAGACTGTGGTGTTCAACTCTATGACTGGTGATTATGGTGAGGAAACCATCTCTTGTCATAGCTGCTATTGTTTCTCAGCAGCATGCAGGAAATCTACAATAGACTTGTGCCAGATATCACTGTACTGTAATTAGGGAATTGAGTGTGAATGTTGTGTACACCATCGATCCGTTTCACTGACTGCATGTCACTTGTCATGACCGCATGGGTCACGCTATCACAAAGGTGTCAACAGTTCTCACTGTGTGTGCTTGTATAATGAATTCGTTGTAGTACAGAACGGATTTGTAAAAGCTCTTGGCGCACTTTGTTGCATTAGCAGTAGCAATTCTTTCATCATGTAACGATGACGATGTGATGCTGTCCAGTTGCTGAGCCTACTGCATTTCTGCTGAGCAGTAGCGATTCTTTCATCATGTAACGATGACGATGTGATGCTGTCCAGTTGCTGAGCCTACTGCATTTCTGCTGAGGTCTGCTGTCTGGATCACAAGAGGCACTGATATTGCATTTTTCCCTGACGCACTCTCGGTGGTGAAATGTTATTCTTTGTCCCCACCTCATGGTGACACTGCTGTAATGTAAGCGAGGTAGCTCCACTCTGGAACTTAGAAAATTTTAACTGTTTGCTGCCTTATACAAGATTGGCATGCAATACACCCCTCTCCTCTTAAAGAATTTGTCACGGGGTTTAGGAAAACTGAAGGAAAGTTTAAACATGTAATATAAAGGTCTTACTCTATTTACAAAGTCCTTTACCAGCTTAACCTTTGCTACAATTTCTGTTTTTCTTTCTGGTACAACCCATTCCAGAGGGACCTTTTGTGTGGGTTTTAACTCTGCTTGTGTTATATTACAACTTAGGAAAAATAAGTTGCATAAATAACTACTAGTACTGTGTTTATACTAATGGCTGTTACACTAATGATAATCGTGTTCTGCTTTTGTCCACGGTGATACTCCTGAGCGTGTCTTAACATTTTATCAGCAGCAGTTTCCCAATTTTCTGCATCAGTTAGTTCATCTGTACCCTGTAGTACCTGATGTGTAATTTAGAAAGAAAATATTGCCTGTCTACTACATATAGCAATGCAAACATGGAGTGTAAGGCAGTTACAGCAAGAAGACCACCATGTAACTGTGTGTGCAGTATCAGAAGAACTTAATTTGAATCATGATGTGTGTTGTAAGATTTTACGAGAATATTTAGGGAAACAAAAACTTGATGCAAAACTCGTCCCTCACACAAATTAACAGATGAAAGGAAAGAGCAAAGATTTTACGAGAATATTTAGGGAAACAAAAACTTGATGCAAAACTCGTCCCTCACACAAATTAACAGATGAAAGGAAGGAGCAAAGATGATAAATTTTTGCTGGACTACTGGATAGAATCAGATGTGATCCCACATTTCTGTCAAAGATTATTTCTGGGGATAAAAGTTGGTGCTACCAGTATGACCCTCACAAGATGTGTCAAAGTGATGAATGGCAGAGTGCTGGATCACCAGCCCTGAAAAAGTCAAACTACAACCTTCAAGAGCAAAGACAACATTGATCATATTCTTTGATAGCGAAGGATTAGTTCACCAAGTGTATGTACCTCAAGGTCAAACAGTGAACCTGACTATTTACATGGAACTCTTGTTGATACATTTGTGACGTCCTTGCCATGATATGTGGCATTCTCAGGACTGGTTCATACTACATGACAGTACAACACCCCATACTGCTTTATCTGTTACCAGATATATGGCCAGACATTCTGTTATTGCCATCCAACATCCACCAAATTCACCTGATCTTTCATCTCGTGATTTTTTTCTTATTTCCACGAGTGAAAAGGCGACTGAAAGGACAGCTTCATCAAGATATCGTAGACATGCAAAGGACTGTGACAAATGAACGTACAAACATCACAGTGGAAAATTTCCTCATTGCTTCCAAGAATGCAAGCAACAATAGCAACTGTGTATAGATAGCCAAGAGGCCTACTTTGATAGGAGCTAGGATCAATACTTTGTAAGTGCAATTTTCTATTTTTTTAAAGAACATGTCCTAGAACTTTTCTGACAAAGGGTGTATGTGGTATTTTATATTTTCAATGTTATCTACACAGGCGTAATTTTGCAGTGATTACTGATCATGCAGCTTTAACTACACTGACACAGTTAGTAGGAAGATTGGGGCATTGCAAATCTCTGGATTTGATCTGAAAGATGTGAAGAGAGTGCAAGCAAGCTACAGAGAGTGTCGGATGTATTGCAAAACAGCAAATGTGTGTCATACAATATGGTATATTGTGTAGATCAACCAAATGTGGACCATATGTTGTAGTTCCAGCAGATCTGTGGACAGAAGTATTACAGCAAGCACATGATCATATGTTATCAGGTCATGGGAGTAAGAGAACAATGGATAGAAGAGGCTCTGAAAGGTTCTGATGATGAACAAGAGGTGCTGATGTTCAACATTATGTCAAGAACTGTATTCTATGTGCACAATGTGCTGATTTGTCCCATCAAAAGAAACAATTAAAAAAATTTTCTTTTTTTTTACATAATGCATAACACTGTGCTGTCTGTGATAATCTTATTTATTCTGCTACTGGTTCCAGTCTTAAACCATCATCAACAGCAGCTGTGCACATTGATAAGCCAAGATCACATGTTTTGCTGTGTTTGTCAGTAAACTGAACATCTTTTTTAGTCAACAGCATGTACGGATTTTACAAAATGCGTCGCATTTTGCTGTCTATGATGATGATATTTATTCTGCTACCGCCTAAACAAAATGTTCAATTCACTGCCAAACACCGCAAAACAGGTGATATTGGCTTATCAACATGTAAAGCTGCCATTGACGATGGTAGCAGAATAAATAACATTACCACAGACAGTACAGTGTTATGCATTTGGTAAAATTCGTATGTGTTGTTGGCCAGCACCTAAACAATATGTAGGATTAAAAACACTACCACCATCTGATTACCCATTTAAAGTAATAGGAGCAAATATTTAGGGACCATTTGACAGGATTCAGTACAGTAACAAGTACATAGTAACAATTATTGATAATGTCAAGGTATTTAGTAATGTTAATGTTAACAATACCTGATTAGAAAGTGAGCACAATAGCTCATGCTGTGGTGAACCAATGGATACTGGACAGGGTCCTGCAAATGATTATTATGGACCAAGGGACAAATTTCATCTCGGATTTCATTAAGCAGTTGTTTCACTTACTAGTATGAGTCCATACCACTCACAGGCAAATAGTCATACAGAAAGTTCGTAGGACTTTATCGAAGATGCTAAACCATTATGTGAATTCTCAACACCTAGACTGGGATGTAAATTTAAACTGTGTGGTAGTGCTTGCAATTCAAAAACTTATACAGGAACAGGGTTATCATCTTATGAGGATGTACATGGACACAAGATGCCATCTCTGTTTTATGTGATTCAGCCAAATTTGGAAAAAGATGCCATCTCTGTTTGATGTGATTCAGCCAAATTCGGAAAAAGAAGGTGAACACGTTAAGATATTTGCAAGAACTCAAGAGCAAGTATTGGAAAAGGTAAAATGGGCAAACATGAAAGTGCCAGAACAAAAAGAGCGTGTGGGTTAAGAAAGAGGAATTTACCAACAGTATTGGATAGGTCAATGGGTATTACTTGTGAATTCTTACACTCCAAATGGTAAGAGAAAAAAGGTTTTTGATGAAGTTTCAGAGTCCCTACCAGGTGGTCAAGTTGAAGTCACCTGTAAATGTAAAGTTACAGTCACCAGGAATAACTTCAGTAGTTCATGTCAGTAGAATTAAATCTTTTCAAGGGGCCATAGATTCATTTCCTCAAGTGTGAGCGGAATTGCCATGTACTGGAATTAAGAAGCAAGAGAATAAAGAAATATTGCAGAATAGGCCATATGGGTTGAGGCCAAGGAATATATAGTCAGAAATGTTGAGATACATGATAATAGTAGGATTTTGTCTTTGCTTTCACTGATTTATGTAGTGTACGTAGGTATATAGGTTTTTTTTATTCCCACTTTTCTAAGGATGGAGGGAGTACATGTAAATTATTTCCTCTAGGTGATGGCGAGGATGTCTCTTGGATGGAGGTTAGCATTGGTAATGTTATTGCTCATCTTCGGAGCAGGAGGGATTGTCAATTAGCCTTTGTGGAATGGGGTTTTGTTCACACAGCAGCCGTATATAATCATGCACAAATAGTTCATATGGATAACCGTTTGTGTGAAGTACAAGTGTTTTTTGGGAATATGAATACATCAAAGTGTAAGAAGGTAGTTATGAAGCCACTAACACATTTTCAGTGAGTCAGAAATTATTATTATTTTTTTTCTGTGTAGAAGCCGTAAACAGTAATAGCGAGCTGTTACAAACCAAGAATTTTGTTGTGGTTTTCTGTTCTCACTGTATTAGAAAATTCTGAAGAAATCCTTCCTAGGAACTCATCTAGTGCCGTATCCTTAGCTTCTCTCAATAACGCTGCATTAGTGTCCAGGTTGGTAGTCAGCTCATACGTTTGGAGGTTCAACTTGCTTATCCTAACCGAAAACTTCTACAGTGTCATTGGGTATTTGTTTCAAAATACTTAACTTTCCCCAAAAGAAACTAGCACTATTTTGTTTTCTGTACCATTGCTTTAAACCATCTACCAATTCTAGAAATGTGGTTACCATACTCAAAACTTTATGACACATGATATGCATTTTTAGCCTTACCTCATAAGTGCATCTTGCCCATCAGCAATGATGTTTGTTCAGACCAGTCACACAAGCTGATAGCAGATAATACATCCTGAATGAAGATAGTAAAGTCCTCCAAAGGGGAGGGTACTGCCAGTTCTGATTTAATTTCACTGGGACCTGATTGTGAAGAATCTTCCATTTGACTATGCAACTGCTGAGCCATTTGCTCGTTCTATTCATTTAATAATTTAAGCTACTCCATTAGAGCTGATACCGTGTCTGCTGTAGTAGTTGCTCGCTTTTGTGCCATGGTTATGCAGTTTCTTTTTCTATCACAGTAGGTCTAAGCCTTATACAGCACACACAATATACAGTGCAAAATACAGGATGGAATGTGACAATATTATGAGAAGGAAAGTTGCTACTCACTATGTAGTAGAGATACCGTGTCACAGATAGGCACAACAAAAAGACTCACAATTATAGCTTTTGGCCATTAAGGCCTTCGTCAACAATAGACACATACGCACACGCGCACACACTCAAGCAAACAAAACACACACACACACACACACACACACGTGACTGCAGTCTCAGGCAGTTGAAACCACACTGCGAGCAGCAGCACCAGTGTATGATGGGAGCGGTGACTGGGTGAGGGTAAGGAGGAGGCTGGGGCGGGGAGGGGGAGGGATAGTGTGGTTGGGATGGCGGACAGTGAAGTGCTGCAGGAGGGGAGAGGTGGTGAGGGGGAGGGAGGGAACTAGTGGAAAAGGAGAGAAATAAAAGGACTGGGTATGGTGGTGGAATGTCGGCTGTGTAGTGCTGGAATGGGAACAGGGAAGGGGCTGGATGGGTGAGGACAGTGACGTAACGAAGGTTGAGGCCAAGAGGGTTACGGGATCATAGAATGTATTGAAGGGAAGTTCCCACTTGTGCAATTCAGAAAAGCTGGTGTTAGTGGGAAGGATCCATATGGCACAGGCTGTGAAGCAGTCATTGAAATGAAGGATATCATGTTTGGCAGCGTGTTCAGCAACAGGGTGTCCACTTCTTTCTTGGCCACAGTTTGTCAGTGGCCATTCATGCAAACAGACAGCTTGTAGAAAGTGGCGAGCTTGGACTGAGCAAAGGTTGGAAATTTGTACGGGTGCTGATAACCACGCAGTTGAGTGCCCCACAAACCAAACATCATCATCATCATTTTATGTTGTGTAGGAGGTATCTCCTTAGGCTCTCTATTGTCTGATAGTGGTATATTTGTGTCAATAAATTGTATTTTCCCTCTTGAGGGATTTGTATATCTTATATTCTCCGCTAATACTATGGAGTTTTTTAAATTGTGTATTATTTGTTATATGTGTACTGTGTGCTTATCAGTTTATTGAGTTTTTTGCTTAAGAGATGTTTTGGGCTATCTATACAGCTAATTATTGGACAAATCGGCATCAGTTCTTTATTTATTTTTGGTCGTCCACATAAAGATGGGTTTCGGGGATTCATGATGGTGCATGATTTCTTGTCTCTTTCTGTAGAGATTGTATTACAACTTCTTCGTCTCCTTCTTTTTTATTTACTTGGGCACTGAATTTGTTGGTGGTGGTGTGGGGTTGTGCTGTATATGTGTGATATTGTAATCCCAAAAGAAATATGATACTTTTTCTAAATAATCATTATTTTCTTATAACTATTACACCATCTCCCTTGTCTGCCTTGACTGCTACTGCATTGTTTGTTACTAGTTCATTGTTTATAATGTTGAGGGTGGTTTATTTACGCAAGGTACCTAATTTATACAAAGTACCTAAAGGATATACAATGAACACTTTGGAGAAAATGAGAATTTTCACTCATACAGAAAAATACCCAGAAGACATCCTCAGTGAACAAACAGATTTTAAACAAAAAAGCTTTTAAAAGTTTATTGGCATTATAAAAGAAGAGATTCACAATAAAGGCAAGCTGGGCCAATACCAAATGGTACTTACTATCTGTAAAACGAAATTGGGATTTCATCCAGACCTGACGGCTTATTTATTTTTGACTCTTCCAGTTGCTTCTCAGTGCCAAGGATGTTTGTTTCTATGCCCTCCAAAATGATGTCTCTGTGATGGTCAAATGATGGTACGTCTGTATGATCATCATTTGTGACTAACTTTTTTCTTAATGCAAAATTTAAAACTTTAACTTTTCTTTAGCTGTTTTCTGTTTGCCCTGCCAGACTGGTTGGTTGAATGACTAGATAGCAGACTCACAAATTTCTGTTAACTTTTGCCTGTTGGCGTTTTTGGGTCCTTTTAATGTCAAGAACAATATGCGATTCATCAGCATTTTCTAAATTTTGCTACTACACCACAGTGAGTCTTTTCCATTCTTATGCAGTCACTTGGCTCATACTTCTCCAGAGTAAAGTTTAGAATCAGTTTAAACTTTTCCCATGATATTTAAATTAAATGATTTTCCTTCATTGTCCAAGTCGGAAGTGCAGAGTGCAATTTAGAATCAGTTTAAACTGTGCCCATCATATTTAAACTGAATGATTTTCCTTCATTGTCTAAGTAGGAAGCTAACAACTGCTTATCTCCTCTTTGCACCCTAAAAACTCTCCTAGTCTTCTTGATTAATTTATGAACTTTAGTAACAATCGTTGCAATGATGACTTCATGATCACTAATCACTGTCTCTATATTGACACTGTCAATAAGGTCAGATCTGTTTGTAGCTACAAGACCTAAAATATTTCCATTACATGTCAATTGTTGAACTAGCTGCTCAAAACAGATTTTGTAAAATGTGTTGAGAACTACTTGACAAGTTTTTTTGTTTGTACCACCTGCTGTGACTCCATAGGCATTTTAGTCTATAATCAGTAGGCTGAAGTCACCTACTGTGCCACTGAGTGTAGACTTACTTTGAGTGATCCTGCAGCTGTTACAGGAGGCTGGTTACTCGCATCCAGATAACTTCGCTGTCAGACCTGATGTCAACTTCAGTAGAAACAATATTTTTGTCAGTTGCAATGAACACTCAACCTCTTATTGTGTCTAATTTGTCTTTTCAATACATGTTCGATGCTTCAGAAAATTTACAGTTAAATTTTGACATTCAAAGTGTCTTTATGTGATCTGATTTTGCTCTCTGCATATTGACTGGTGAGTGTTCAGACTATGTCTACTTCACAAGTACTGTGCTATCCAAGTAGCTGCTTGCTCCATGTAGGGCACCCTTGACCATCAAGGGGAGCTGTACAATTCTTCACCCAACAACACAAGTCTAGAAGTCTGTAACCAATCTTGTCACGAAATCGATGGAGCCTCTATTTGAGAACCTCCACTCAGCGCCATACAAAAGGGTCACAATCAGTTCTGGGTACAATACTGCAAATTGTGAGTTCTATTTGCACCCTGCAAGCAAGGCCGGCAGTCTTCACTACTTTCGCCACCCACCATTATGAACTGATGGTGGTCTCTGGAGTGTTATTTGTTTCTCAATCCTGTTGTAGAACTCAGGCAAAATGAAGTGTTTAATTAATTTATTTTGTGTTTACTCTGTCATGTTGTTTAATATATTCTCCTTGGTCACCTATTTCATAAAATTAACTACTATCTTGACTAGTAGTAATACATGGATAACTGTGTTGCTACTGATGCAAGTGGGCTACTACTCCTTTGCGGTGTTTTCAGTGCTGGTGGCTGAAAGGAAGCTGAAATCCTTCTTGATTTTGCATATTGACCACTGATATTTCTTCTTTGACACCAGTCTGTTTAAAGCGTCTTTCTACATTGAGCTAACTGTCATCAGATATGTATATTACAATTGTATCTCAAAACTTCAGATACAAATATATTGTACAACAAGAATACATTTTGACAAGCAAAATATCCAAGAATGCAAGAAAGAAATACACTTTTTAAAAACTTATTGTGCTTTTATGTGTATGACGTCACTTTTATTATTGTGAGTGCCATTTTTCATGGCCACAAGACACGTCCAGCCTGTCTCGTCTAAAAACAAGTGGCCCACAGCAGGTGGACATGCTAAACTCTTCATCCTGTCTTGCAGATGTGCTGTGCCCATGTACTCTGCATTACCTAAACATAATAATAAACCTTTTCTCTGTCAATATGTTGTCTGAAACTTAACTGCTGTTAGTTCTACAATTTTGTTTCCACCATTTTTTCCTAAAGTTCAGGGCTTTATTGTGAAAAACTTAAAACAATTTATGATTCCAAGTTTTGGCCATCGCTAACCACTACTTTCTCCCATCTTTTGGGCAGCATACAAAATCCACGGTGAAAGAATTGGGCATCTTTTGAAGAGATCCCTGAATCGATCCAATTTTACACTTGTTCAGATGACCAGCAGTGCTTGTCAACCATGCTGTGTGTTATTGGTTGAAAAAGGTGGTAATCAGAAGAAGCAATGTGTAGAGAATATGGTGGGTGGGATAGGACTTCCCATGTAAATGTTTCCGAGTATGTTTTGAAACATTTTGTGACATGTTTCTCTTTCAGTGCTCATCTGAAACGTGTCAATTGCTTTTGATAATTATCTTCTGTGATGGTTTCAGTCAGTTTCAGTAGCTTCAAAAACCTTCCCTCTTCCACCACCATGCTGGTCTTCAACGCCAAACTCACCATTTTTGAAGCCTTGGAACCATTCTCTGGATTTTCTTTCACTAATAGGTTCTGCACCATAGGTCTGATCCAGCATTTTATGAGCCTCAGTTGCAAAAGACTAAAATTTGGCTCTAAAGTTGACACATTCGATTGAGAATAACTTCATGATGCAATCCACAAAATGAGTAATATTTTGAGGGCGTTATGTTTATAAACGACTAAGCTTATTTATCTTCTCAACAAGAAGTGGCAGAACACACACATAAGAGTCTTGTGATTGGCAAGCTTTCAGAGCCAATGGCTCCTCCTTCAGGCAATAGGGTTGAAAGGGAAGGAAGAAGGTTGAAGAAAATGATCTGGAGAGGTCTAGGAAAAGGGGTAGATATTGGGAAAGTTGCCCAGAACCGCGGGTCAGGCTACAGTTATCGTACAGGATGAAAAGGAAAGACTGATTGTTGAGGACAGCATCAGACAAGATTTGAGAACCTGAGAGCTTAAAGGTGGAAGAAAGGGTAATATGCAAGACAGAGATTACTACTAAATTATTGTGCATGAGTTAATAAGAGTGAGTAAGCTAAGTGCATTGTATGTAACGGAAGTGGAAAGGGGGGGGGGGGGGGGGGGTGAAAAATAGACAGGAAAGGCAATTAAAGATGTAGAAAACTAAAACAGAGTGATGCAAAGAGTAGTCACAATGAAGAAAATCTGAGATGGAAGAAATTGAAGTAAATTAAGGCGGGGTAGGTGGCAGCCATCAAGAACGTGTGTAGTGCTGTTCCCGCCTGAGGAGTTCTGAGAAACTGGTGTCTGGGGGAAGAAGCCAGATGGCACGTGTGGTGAAACAGATGCCAAGGTCATGAATGTCATGTTGTAGAACATGATCTGCAGCAGGATATAGTGAGTTGCCAATATATACCCTCTGCCTATGCCCATTCATCCTAATTGATAACTTGGTTCTAGCCATGGCGATGTAGAAGGCTGAACAGTGTTTGCATAGTAGCTGGTATATGATGTGTCATCTTGCAGGTGGCTCTCCCTTTGATGGTATATGTTGTGCCAGTTACAGGGCAATGGTAGGCGGTGGTAGGAGGGTGCATAGGGCAAGTCTTGCAGCGGCCACGATCACAGAGGTGGGAGTCGTAGGGTGAGGAGGTGGGTGCAGAAGAAGCATAGGGTCTGACAAGAATATTGTGGAATATTGTAGCAAGTCAGCCTCACCATGAGTACATATGGTAAAGATGTCATCAATATATCTAAACCAAACCAGGGGCTGAAGACTTACGGATCCCAGGAAAGCCCCTTCCAAGTAACCCATGAAAAGGTTTGGATAGGAAGGAGCCATCCTGGTTCCCATGGCTGTACGCCGATCTGTTTGTATGTCTAACCCTCAAAGGTAAAGTAGTTGTTGATAAGTATAAAGTTGATTAAGGGGAATAAGAAGGATGTCATAGGTTTGTAATAAGGTGGGCGCTGGCTGAGGAAATGTTTAGCAGTAGGCAGACCATGTGTATTGGGGTATGTTGGTATAGGGAGGTGGCATCAATGGTGACAAGCAAGGTGTGTGGTGGGAATGGGATGGGCACAGATTTCAGATGATCCAGGAAATGGTTGGCATTTTTTATGTAGGAGGGGAGGTTTTGTACTGTGGTGTTGATCAATTAAGGCAGATATACGTTTGGTGGGTGCTTTGAAACCAGCAACTATAGGATGGCCTGGATGATTGGGTTTGTGGATCTTAGAAGAAGGTAAAAAGTGGGGGTGCATGGTTTTGGGTCGTGTGAGAAGTTCTATGGATTGAGGTATTAGTCCTTGTGAGGGGCCTGAGGTTTTAAAGAGGGACTGCAGGTCAGTTTGAATTACAGGGATGGGATCTTGATGGCAGACGCTGTATGTAGAGGTGTCAGACAGCAGGTGTAGACCTTCACTAACATACTCCTTTCGATCAAGTAGTACAGTGGTAGATCCTTTGTTTGCTGGGAGGATAATGATGGAGTCATCAACTTTTAGGGAATGTAGAGTCTGTAGTTCTGCAGAGGACAGGTTAGGGTCATGTTGTAGGGACCTGAGGACGGGGTGTGAGGCAATGCTGGATGTGAGGATTTCTTGGAAGGATTGTAAGGGATGATTTTGAGGTAGTGGTGGTGAATCAAGTTGGGATTGTGGTCTGAACTGTTGAAAGCATGTTCAGTGTCAGGTTTGCTGTTGCAAAGGTTTTGGAGTTGGGTTGCAAAGTGATGTTTCCTATGGATATTACATGTTAAGGAAAGCATGATCAAATGCAGGTTTAGGGCTGAAAGTGAGGCCCTTACATAATATAGATAATTCTGGAAGGGAGAGTGCTTTAGATGAGGCCTTAATTTATGTTAATTTCTTCCCGCTCAGATTTTCTTCACTCTAAGTACTCTTTGCTTCATTTTGTTTTAGTTTTCTACATCTTTCATTGTCTTTCCTGTATATTTTTCACCACCCCTCCCACTTCCATTATGTACAATGCATTTAGCTTACTCGCTCTTATTAACTAGTGTACAATGTTTTAGTAGTAATCTCTGTCTTGCATATTACCCTGTCTTCCACCTTTAAACTCCCAGGTTTTCAAATCTCATTCAATGCAATCCCCAACAAACAGTCTTTCCTTCTCGTCCCATACAATAAGTTTCCCCTGACCTGTGGTTTTGGGTGACTTTCCCAAAATTTATCCCTTTTCCTAGATTTCTCCAGTCCTTTTCCTTCACCCTTCTCCTTCCCCTTTAATCCTTCTGCCTGAAGAAGGAGCCAATGGCTCCAAAGGCTTGCCAATCACAACAGTCTTTCATGTGTGTGTTCTGCCACCGCTCGGTGAATAGATTTTTTATCTATCCAATTAAATTATTTCATCAATAATTGATTGTTTTCATTGTTATAAGCTTATTGTATGACACGACCGACCGACCATCTGAACCACCACTTGCTGCTACTGCCATACAAAAACTTTCATTAAATGTCATGATTATCTTTCATCATTTAGAAGGACCGAGAGAGTAACCCATCAGTTTACCTAAAAATGATGTGTTAAACCTCATATCTTTCCATTGAGGTAAAAGATGTCACAAAAGTTACTTTCTTTAAATAACTAATAAAAATTCGTAATTCTGTTCATGCTGTTTAGCATAAAGCAATAAACGTTAGCACTTGTTCTTTTCCTTCTTTTTTTTCTAATAAGTCTAACATATTTTCAACAAGAGAGCAGAAACTTAAATTACAGTATAAAAAATTAACAAGAGAATAGATCTCCATTTAGTTAACAACTTGTGCTAATTGCTCTTACCCCCTCCATTTTTATGACTGGCTCTAGCAAGTGCACATATATGATTAACTTTATTTTAACCTCTATTAATTTCATTGTTTCTTTTGTAAGTTTTACTTATTTTATTTGTATTTGGTGCTCACTATTAATTTTATTTGGAAAATTTCCACTTTATAACTTACGCTAAGATGAATTATTCGCCTTTATGCATTTAAACAGCCAGTAGGTACTATGTTGACTTGGTTAATTAATGTTCCATCATTACCATAACAATACACTGGTGTACACAAATGACAGAAAAAAATCTCCTTTCTAGTTTTCCATCTCAAATTATCTACGTTGTCTCTTTATATTTAATGAAGTAATAACTGACTTGTTGCTGTGATTTGCCCTAGCTTATACATAGACAATTTATATTTCTTTTAATTGAACCCAGCTCCATTATATCTTGGGGAGGTACGTGCTGTGAAGTAATCACAAGCTCATACCATCAACAGCAAAGCTCTGACACCTGCTTTTTAAGTTCATGCATGTATGGATGTATCTCTTTCACTAGTCCTCATAATCAAGGTAATTATCCATATACGTCACTTGTTTGGAGAACTCTTCACAAATGAGAAACAAAATTCACTACCATTCCTTACTTCTGTAAGAACTGTTTAGACACCTTATTTTGGAGGATGGTACTTTTCAACCATTTTCTGTCCGTACAGTGCTCATGTTCCTCTTGCTGGTGTTCCTCTTGCTGGTGTTCCTCTTGCTGGTGTTCCTCTTGCTGGTGTTCCTCTTGCTGGTGTTCCCCTCAAAATCTATCTCAATAATGCATTATAGGTCATGCCTTCTATGGGTCCACCTTACCTCAGTATTGGTCTTCCCTTTCATGGGTGCTCCCAATCTTTCCTTCCAAAAAGCATTTATATCGGGAGGTACACTACACCAGTTGGAAAAAAAGTACCCTTGTTCCTCCCTGTCACTAGTTACAGTACATTCCTCCTTGTAAGTATGACTTCACCTTATATATTAAACCTATTTACTGATGACAGTGTCCCCTCTCCTTCCTAGCAGAGGAGCTCCCACCTATTTTCTTCTGTAATTGCTGTGGTTGGATAGTCATACTGTCATACATTACTTGCCTAATTCGCTGTCATAATCTCACTGTACTTCTAGACATAAGCAGCCATATTGTGTGGATGTTAACACATAGTAACTAAATTTAAGAAATGTAAGGAATGGGTACAATTGCCTTCCTTTTGCCCAGACAACATGACAGTTCACAAGCAGCACTCTACAGTGATATGATTTCCTACAGTATTTATGCCTTTGATGCCTAAAACTTCAAAATGGTACCTAAATATGCAAAAGTATGTAATTTGGCCTATATATATATATACACTCCTGGAAATGGAAAAAAGAACACATTGACACCGGTGTGTCAGACCCACCATACTTGCTCCGGACACTGCGAGAGGGCTGTACAAGCAATGATCACACGCACGGCACAGCGGACACACCAGGAACCGCGGTGTTGGCCGTCGAATGGCGCTAGCTGCGCAGCATTTGTGCACCGCCGCCGTCAGTGTCAGCCAGTTTGCCGTGGCATACGGAGCTCCATCGCAGTCTTTAACACTGGTAGCATGCCGCGACAGCGTGGACGTGAACCGTATGTGCAGTTGACGGACTTTGAGCGAGGGCGTATAGTGGGCATGCGGGAGGCCGGGTGGACGTACCGCCGAATTGCTCAACACGTGGGGCGTGAGGTCTCCACAGTACATCGATGTTGTCGCCAGTGGTCGGCGGAAGGTGCACGTGCCCGTCGACCTGGGACCGGACCGCAGCGACGCATGGATGCACGCCAAGACCGTAGGATCCTACGCAGTTCCGTAGGGGACCGCACCGCCACTTCCCAGCAAATTAGGGACACTGTTGCTCCTGGGGTATCGGCGAGGACCATTCGCAACCATCTCCATGAAGCTGGGCTACGGTCCCGCACACCGTTAGGCCGTCTTCCGCTCACGCCCCAACATCGTGCAGCCCGCCTCCAGTGGTGTCGCGACAGGCGTGAATGGAGGGATGAATGGAGACGTGTCGTCTTCAGCGATGAGAGTTGCTTCTGCCTTGGTGCCAATGATGGTCGTATGCGTGTTTGGTGCCGTGCAGGTGAGCGCCACAATCAGGACTGCATACGACCGAGGCACATAGGGTCAACACCCGGCATCATGGTGTGGGGAGCGATCTCCTACACTGGCCGTACACCACTGGTGATCTTCGAGGGGACACTGAATAGTGCACGGTACATCCAAACCGTCATCGAACCCATCGTTCTACCATTCCTAGACCGGCAAGGGAACTTGCTGTTCCAACAGGACAATGCACGTCCGCATGTATCGCGTGCCACCCAACGTGCTCTAGAAGGTGTAAGTCAACTACCCTGGCCAGCAAGATCTCCGGATCTGTCCCCCATTGAGCATGTTTGGGACTTGATGAAGCGTCGTCTCACGCGGTCTGCACGTCCAGCACGAACGCTGGTCCAATTGAGGCACCAGGTGGAAATGGCATGGCAAGCCATTCCACAGGACTACATCCAGCATCTCTACAATCGTCTCCATGGGAGAATAGCAGCCTGCATTGCTGCAAAAGGTGGATATACACTGTACTAGTGCCGACATTGTGGATGCTCTGTTGCCCGTGTCTATGTGCCTGTGGTTCTGTCAGTGTGATCATGTGATGTATCTGACCCCAGGAATGTGTCAATAAAGTTTCCCCTTCCTGGGACAATGAATTCACGGTGTTCTTATTTCAATTTCCAGGAGTGTATATATATATATATATATATATATATATATATATATATATATATATATATATGTGTGTGTGTGTGTGTGTTTTTTGGTAATACAGGATGATTATAAAGTCGGTACTTATTTGTAACAATGGATATTTCAAAAAGTATACAACTTATAGTTTTATTTCCATTGAATATATTATTAGTGACTACCATTTGCTTATTAAGTTAAATTTCAACATAGTCACCTGCACTTTCTTTTAAGAACAGAACCAAGCATATAAACTGGGACATTTGCAAACATTTCACAATATTTTGTTCAAGACTGTTAATCTCCTTTTATTTTAACTTACACACTCATTCCTTAGCCCATCTCCAAAGGAAGAAGTCGCTTGGTGTTAGGTCAGGCTTGCATGCAGAACATTGTCAGTTCCTGACAGCTGATCCGTGTACCAGAAAATTTGTCATCAAGCCATTCTATTCTCTCACTGGAATTACATAGTGGGGTGGAGCTTCATCTTGAATGAACAGCAATTCTGTTCTATTTTCTCGATCTTGAATCACAGGCTATATGTACACATAGGCCAATGAATCTGTTTGATGTCATCCCACACCAGGCATATACGCTTTACCTTCGATTGCGTTTGTTCAGCCATTACATATTTATCCAGATTTGACAAGTAATGACAATTGTGATCGTTTGCAAAACTTCCAACATGAAATATGGCAGGATAGTGTCAGGCAGATCGAGTTAATCATTTCCCCAACCAAGCATAATCCCACAATATTCCATTGCGATCCTCATTTTGATCCAGGAATCACTATGAATTAAGACACAAAGAAATTACATACATTGGCTGTGAGTGGGCATTGATTTAAATCTGTTCTTTCGGACATGTCCGAAAGAACATACACCACATGTTTATAATTAAGGCAAGGACAGCCAGTGATCTCTTCGATGTGGATGTACAGCAGGCTCAAACACTTATGGGAATCAGTGAAATGCCGCAAGTAATGATAATGGGCAAGGGCCACTATATTAGTAGTGTATTGATTAGTTGAGAATTTGTGTCTGAAGGAGGCGTGCCAGGGTAGTCCACACAATTTGGATGACTACTGCCTCTAAATGGCTTAATTGTCAGGGCAGCTGGCCGCGGTGGCCGAGCGGTTCTGTGCGCTCAGTCTTGAACCGCGCGACTGCTACGGTTGCAGGTTCGAATCCTGCCTTGGGCATGGATGTGTGTGATGTCCTTAGGTTAGTTAGGTTTAAGTAGTTCTAAGTTCCAGGGGACTGATGACCACAGATGTTAAGTCCCATAGTGCTCAGAGCCATTTTTTTTGTCAGGGCATCTGCCATTGTAAACAGGAGACCTAGGTTCAGATTCCAGCCTGGCACAAATTTTCAACTTTCTCCATTGATTTAAGCCAAAGTCTGTAATTCCTTTGAATCTTAAGTCATAGTAGCCACTGGATCAAAATGGCATCTGTTCATTTAGATATATCCGAAATGACAGGCACCACATATTTAAAAGATTCTTGGTGTCTGTTGTACACTGGAACAGGAGCGGATGATAAACAACATACAACTCTGAATACCAAACAGACATACTGTACCTGAAAAACACGTGCCCTCATCATCGGATTTGGAAGGGCAGATCCTGTCCCATGGCTAGTGCGATCACTGTATCTCACACTTCTCGACTTTTTCTTATGGGGTTATGTCAAGACGTTGGTGCGTGAAACCCCGGTAGAAACAGATGAAGACCTGCTTACTCCATTCAAAGCTCCTTGTCTCCTGGTACAACAAATACCAGTGATCTTTGAGAGAGTGCTGCAGAACTTCATGCACCCTTGCCATGCATGCATTTAGACTGGTGGTTATCACTTTGAACAATTACTATGAGTTACGTTATTATGTGGTTTACACTATATATATATATATATATATATATATATATATATATATATATATATATATATATAAACACAGATGATGTGACTTACCGAACGAAAGTGCTGGCAGGTCGATAGACACACAAACAAACACAAAAGTTGAAGATGTATACACACAAAATTCAAGCTTTCGCAACAAACTGTTGCCTCATCAGGAAAGAGGGAAGGACAGGGAAAGACGAAAGGATGTGGGTTTTAAGGGAGAGGGTAAGGAGTCATTCCAATCCCGGGAGCGGAAAGACTTACCTTAGAGGGAAAAAAGGACAGGTATACACTCGCGCGCACACACATATCCATCTGCACATACACAGACACAAGCAGACATATATACACTTCCGGCCATTGGTTCCATACCTCAATATAATCGGTTGTAGACCCAATTTCGCCTGTTTTAATTTGTCGCGGGAGGTTTGGGACACCCTGTATAATGGTGCTAGAATGTTTTTTCTTTGTTTTAAATAAAAGGATATGATTGCTGTATCTCTTAACTGTAGTTTAGCCATGCAATTGGTGCTAGGCTGGGATGTTTTTTTGGATTTGGAAGTAAGAAAGTATGATTGCAGTAAAACATTAATCATCATGTTCCTATTGTGATCTAGATTAATCCCTTTAGCACTGATGAATGAAGCACTATTAGTTCAGTTTTATGTTGTCAAATGGCTGTATTACATATGAAACAAACAAAACAAAAAATATTACAGATACCTACATTACGTTAGAGCCCATGTTCCATGAGTATTTTTCACTGATCAAAATCTTTTTTAAAAGTTTGTTTAGCTGACACAAATTAAATTTCAACATTGGAATGCATTTTACAGAGCCAGCTGTCCCTTGTGCCTGTATCAAGGAGAACAACCTCTGAACACAAGAATTGCAGGCTGGCAATGCAAACAAGAACTGCACAATTTCAATTAATTCACTAAATTATCCTTCACTACTACATGACACAATGTACTTCGATTATTTCTTCTGGCTTGTTTCAGGTTTTCCAACATATGTGGCTATGAATATTTTTAAATTTGCAAATTTATCAAAACATCCATTTCAGTATTTTTATCCAACAAAAATTCTCCCGTGTAAGTCTATGATGATGTAATCAATAACCAAAGTAAAAAGTATATTCAAGGGAAGTTCAATTTTACATTCTTTGTTTTTACATTTTTTGCAATTCTATTCCATAGATTCATAGCCCCTGTGAAAAACCCGTAAGATCAATGTTAAAAATACCCTGATTTTACATTTCTTCGGAGTAAGATTTACTCGATTCTACGTTCTTACTTGATGCCTCGCGTAACTTCGTCCAGTTTTCCTCCTATTGACATTTGATGTGACTGAATGATTTATAAGTGGCACAAAAGACAGGCTGTTCACACTCTGGGTGGTGACAGAGTTAAGAGAATATTTCAGGCTGTTGCAGAGAGGGGAGACGTTAGAGAGGAAATGATGATGTAATCCACAATTGGCATTGCCAACACAGCTTTTAATGTTTAGCTTCACCGCCCAGTGATGATAGATTGAGTACATTTCACAATACTTTTTGCAGGAACCTTGACTTGGTGGCACTGTGAAGGCGGCCAGGAATGAGACTACTGATTTGTTTTGATCACTATAGTGCCAAGTTGATGTTTATGGATGTGTAAGTGACAGGAGAATCTCAGTTGTACCAAGAATTTTTTAGGGTGATGTGTTTGTGGTTGTGCAAAGTGTGAAATATTTGTGACAAGGAAGAATATGAATGTTATTGCTCATCATTTCACTGGCAGCAATTTAAGTTGTCCTCTTAGGTTTCTACCAAATTGCCCAATCGGAAATAGCTTCATATTTGGAAATAAACAGCAAAGTATTTGTGACAAGGATCAATATAAATTTTATTGCGACTTGTTTCTCTCATAGGAATGTAAGCTGTCCTCTTAGATTTTCTGTCTAACCACACTTGGAAATCATCACACATTCGGAAATAAACAGGCAAATATTTATTTCATCCATCGTACTCTAATAACAGTGAATATTGCAGAACATATTGTATTACAGTCATAACGAAGTTCCAGAATGTGGTAACAATGCTGAGTTGGAAAGAAAAAAAAGAAAAAAAAAAAAAAAAAAGAAAGAAAAAAGAGAGTAGCGTGCAGCAAGTTGCAAACCTATAACCTGTAATGCCAATTACATACGGTTTTGCTCATATTTTTGGGGTTTTAATGTTTTCCTTGATTCTGCATTTTCCTCGGTTTTGCATTTTTTAAAGTCTGGACTGCATGAAAACGTAAAATAAGGGTTTCACTGTAACTTGTTGACTATATGAGATGAAAACAAAATTCAAAAGATATTAATACCTAAAACAAAAAAAATGTGGACACCAGCAGAAATCATAAAAATGTTTGAGGACATTACATTAAATGTTAAAAATGTGGTAAAGTCCGTATAAATGTGGGTGTATGGTAACCCAACATGTGAGTCTCTGCTTGTCAGTGGTGTGATAATTGATTGCTTTCCTCCTGCCTTATTTCTTGTAGTTGTATTGTACCGGTACAAACTTGATTCCACATGCCAAGTATTGACAGGAAGTGTTATTAAATAGTTTTGCCACGCTGTTAACTGTAATTATTTGTTGCATGTGCATGTTTTTGGGACAGGTGATTGTGTGTTTCGAGTTTCTTCCTGTAAGCTATATTGTTTCATTAATAAGGCTGCAAGACTACATGCTATTCGTGTACCTGCATGGGGAGGGGGCAAAAAAAACACCCCCCCTGCTCCCCCCTCTCTCCCCCCTTCCTCCCCCCTCCCCCCCTCCCCCCTTCCTCCCCCCCTCCCCCCTCCCCCCTTCCTCCACTGCACCCCTCTCTTCACCATTTTGCCCCTGGGCGCCCCCTTCTCCATTTCATAATCTGCCTAGTCTCCCTTCCTCTTCATTTTCATTCATTGTTTGCTTCCTCATCTCTAATCTCTAAAGTCACTGCCTCACCCCCTTCCTAGATCCCCCCTCCCTACCTTCCCTCTTCCTACCTCAACCTCCCCCCCCCCCCCCCAATCATCTGTCTAGATCATTTACACTCACACAACCCTTCCACCCCACTCACATAATTAAATACACATTAATGAGAATGTAATGCACATATGACAATGCATAGACCGAAACAACATTTTAAATGAAGTGAAAGCCGAATGTAGGAGGTGATCTGACAACATTGCTCACAAAAACACGTTTAGTTACAGAAATGTAAGTACACATTTATGTGCACTAGTGGTGGAATATTTAGCCAGTTCTTAGGTCAGGAAATGTGTGATACTGCAAGTGAAAGTGAAGGTAGATCAGTACCGAAGGCAGGAATACCTGATAAATGTGCATATAACTGACATATCCAGATGTAAGCAGAAAACTGACAAAACTGTAATAAGTACAAGTCACACCTCAGTAGCTTATGAAAAAATGGGTAAAATAAATGTGTATTTTTGTAGCTGTGTAGATAAAATTAAAATATCATAAGCAGTTATTCATCAACTACCGATGCCGTGATCACACATATGAAGAAATTGTTAAAAATATATTCAGTACTTTGAGAAGGAAAGTATGGTCGCTACTCACCATATATGGAGATGTTGAGCCGCAGACAGGCACAGCAGAAAGGCTGCTCAACGTGTAAGCTTTTGGCCAAAACGCCTTCTTCTAAAGTAGACAACACACACACACACACACACACACACACACACACACACACACACACACGCACGTGGTGGTCAGAGATAGTGGTCTCTTTTTGTAGTGCCTGTCTATGTCTCAACATCCCCACTATGGTGAGTAGCAATCTATCATTTTCATAATATTCTCATTATTGCATCCTGCATGTTCGATTGTTTACAAAATAATTTCTATTTTTTAAAATTATGAGATACAGTCTAATCATTGAGATTAATTGTTTTTGTGTCTTGTACATTGGCTGGTTCCACTGTATAACAGTCAAAACTGTATTAATCATAAAGAGGGTAATGCTGTCATTTACCTGAAGGTTGGTTTCAACATCACAATGTTTTACTACACACAGTCCTATTACAGATACTATGCCGCTGTTTCCTTTGAACTTTGACAGTTATTGGGACACCTACAGTTTAACACAGATTATGAACCGCAATGGAATTCGGCATTTTTCACATTAACGTACATTGCCTGAGGTGAAAGAAGTGAAAACTGTCAGATAAAAATTCTGGGGCTGAGGAGGAGATCAAACTTGAAAGCTTTTTATCGCTAGTCTGATATTTCACCATTCAGCCACCAAGCCACACCATTTTAACTTTCTGAGCGTATTTAATAACTTCGTTTCATATACTGTATTAATTCTTGTAAAATACTTATAATACTGGATCTTTACTTTTTCTGGCAATTGCAAAAATTTCCCCCTTTTTACAAACTATTTTGATTGCACTAGTTATACAATTTGTGAAAGATTTCAAGCGACTTGTAAATAGTTTGAACACGATGCCCTGCTGCTTGCACAAATCTCAAGAACCTGCATTGTTCCCTCTATATTACCCTAACTGTTACTTTATATAATTTTCATTAAGCAACGTTTGAAAATTCAATTATTGTAACCACTTTGAACTTTATAGACAAACAAAGAAACTACAAAAATTATGATAAATAATTTGCAGCAATTTTATTGATGTTTATTAATTGTTTTCCAGTTGCATGTTTTGGAGGTTTATGTTTATGCCCTAATGCAGAAGATTAGAGACTTGTAGTATGAGTAAATCCCTTGTTTTGTTATCAATACTATAAACAATATTAGTTAGCGACTCAATCAAAGATCATTACCATTTATTTCTGCTATAAATATCACAGATTATTTTCTTTAAATGTACAACTTTGAATATATTTTATGCTGATTGGTTTGGTTTAATTGTTAAAATACTAATGTTTTCCTATGAAGTTGAGGTGAAATAAATGTAATTATTCACCAATAATAAAAAAATCATAGTCTTAAATCTCTTTTTTTATCCACAATTTAAACACTACATATACTGACTCTTATCTATATATATCTGAATTAATACAAAGACTGTATGCTATGCCAGACAGTGTTCTCTTTTGACAGTTAGATGAGAAATAACCATTTTGTGACTTGAATTACATAGTACCAGTTACAGTGCTTTTAAATTCCATTTGGTTAATTATTAATATAATGAGACTCTTGACAATAACTGCCTGCTGCTGTTGGCTGAAACATTTAGTGAGTGGCACTGCAAAGCTGTGTGTCAGTTGAGAAACACAGTACCGCACTGTCAGGATGCTGTTAATTCCACATGAAACAGAGAAAGAAACACAATTGTTTGAATATATTGAAATATAGCTAATGTAAATATACTGAAATGCTTAAGTTGGAAAAGGCAGCATTGTTAATGGCAATAGTTGCACACTACAAAGTATATGACTTTAAAATCTCAACATCAGCTTCATAGGATTTATTTTTTCAAATGTACTGTGTGACTAGTATTGATTCTTACTTTCTTGTTCGTGATCCTCTAAATGTGCCTCCATAATTTACAGTTCCATGAGAAAACCTCATTGAGTATTTTGTTAACTTCTGAACAATCACCCTAGGGCAGTGGTCGGCAAACTGTGGCTTGCGAGCCACATGTGGCTCTTTGGCACCATGAGTGTGGCTCATCTACAAAGTAGTACACAGAAGTAGCTTTTCGGCTTGGGCAAGAAGCGATGTTAGGTGGCGGTGTACATGACTCGGACTGCTTCCATTTGCTACCACCCGCATGACTTTTTCTGCTTGTGACAGTGTCTTCAAAAGTGAGAGATGAATAATGCCTCTAAGTCTGGCATATGAGATAATTTTTAACTTGCTGATTTTCATGCAATGCAAAGCAGCAGAAGAAATGTGTATTCTGATGGAGATTCTGGAACTGTTTCACATGAAGTGTGGAAAAATAGGTGCCATCAGGTGAAAGAAAATAATTATATTAATAATGAATCAGAAATACATCAACAGACAATGACAGGGACAAATAAATATAAGCTTGTACAACAATAGATAAAAATACTGGTAGATATGGCTGCTTTCCTTAATTGAGTTTTTAAATGCTCGGTAGGTGTTTGTGTTTTTATTTTTAGGTGAGTGCTCTGAAGTGAAGATATGTTGATTTTTAACACCTGAAACATTATTCCTGTCGTAAGTCAAAGGAAAAAAATAGCATTTGCTGTTCTTTCCGTATTCGGGTCTACATATTCATGCAAACTATCATTTTCAACTATGAAGAATAAACTGAGAAATGGTCTTATTGCTGAGAATCTGGAATCTTACCAAAAATTACCCAACCTTTCCAAGGAGATGCAAGGTCATAGTTCACATTAGTATTTGTCAGTCAGTGTTGGGATTTAAGTTTGTGGATGCCTTACTATATAATTTTATCAATAAATAATATCGTGATTAAGTATGAGAGCAGGTGTTATTCAGTGCACCTAGAGTTTAACTAAGACTCAAAACTTTAAGTAATGTTTCTTAAGTTAATTTTTGGGAGCATTGTGGAGTGAAAGGACAAATAGTATCAAGTATTGAGAAAAGTATGGTGAGACTGTTTGGATATACAGAGAGGATGAGCAAAAGGAGGTAGACGAAATGAGTATACGAATGTGAAGTGTGGATGGGTATGTTGGAAAGGGTTGATCTCAGTGAATGTACTTCACTCCAGATGGAGGAGATTTTTGTAAAAGCTAGCTTAAGAGGATCCTAATTAAGTTGATAACCATCAGTGTACCTGTATAGTTTATATTCGAAAAATTTGACTCTCAAAAAATTTCCAGCATTGAACTGTTAATAAATGGCTCTCTTGACTAATGAGTTTGCTGACCACTGCCGTAGGGACTCACACCTCATATTTTATTCCCAGGCTGACTAACTGAAGGCAATATCCACATTGATCACCCATAATACTAATTTTTCTACCGGGGAAATGGAAAAACACACAAACTGCAGCATTAAAAGAACTGATGAACAGTTAAAGAAGCAGTACTTTCTTTTGCCAAACTGAACAGCATAGTAGCAATGTACGTTGGTTGATAAGCTGAAGTAAGTACTACAGATATTCAGTTAAAGCAGGTTTCACCTTGCAAAAAACATGAAATGAAACTGATTACTACAGTATTCTTAGTAACAATATTAGACAAGTCATTGTTAGAAAATTTATGATAACCATTGATAAAAATGACGTTGAGCTTAAGAAAAAGTGACAGTTTTTGATGACATTGTAGGAACCACCAGCAATTTAGTGGAAACGTATAGTGGACATAGGTGGTTTTCCATGACAAATGTCTAACCATCATATGTTTATTCTTTGTTTTCTGGACAGAGTGAGTTTCATTTGTTTGCACTTTACTTCACTTGTCTTTGTAATTTGATTTGTAAAATAAAGAGTTTTAGGGATTGTCAGTGAAGTGGGTTTAATGTATGTGACACTATAACACAATAAGTGAATGGCTCAGTTGTCAGGTTGGTGAAAGCAGTGGTTGTAACCTACAGAAATGACAATTGAAATTAGCACGAGTGGTCACAAATGTTAAAATATAGTGCGACGTATTCAAGGATAGACCCCTGCCTTTCATCCCAGTAGAGCTACCGAAGGTTGTTTTTGACAGTATCCACAGGTTGAATCAAGTTTAAAGCTTATGACAAATCGTTTAGACTGACTAGGCATAAAACAATGATTGTCACAGTTGGGTAAAGAAGGAAGACTGAATGACACGTACACAGAGTAATCGGAGAGTTTCTGCTGACTACGAAGAGATTCTCACACATGCACGTAGATATTGTGTGCCCATTACCACCTTCCGAAGTGTACAAATACTTACTGATTGCAGTGGATCATTATACAAGATGAGTGGAAGCATCACCACTGTCAGACATCTCAGCGGAGACTGTAACAAGTACGTTTGCCATAATAAATTGCGTGCTTCAGGTACCTGCTGTACAATATGACTGATCAAAAGCAATAATTTGAATCAATGTTGTTCCTAGAATTGCTCAAACTAGGTGGTTTTTGACACACCATACTACTGTGTATCACCCAGTGAGCAACGGCATGGTTGAGCGGTGGCACAGGATGCTAAAGGCAGCCTTGATGTGTCATAAGGACAGCTGGAATTCAGCATTGCAGTTAGTGCTGCTAGGCCTCAGAATAACATGTATGCGAGAACTAGACACCTCCATTGTTGAATAGTTTATGGAGAGATGCTGAAACTACCAGCAGAATTCTTCACAGAACTACCAGATGATGAGACAGCGAGTGACATGCTGTACGTATCTCAGCAGGCATATAATCACATGGCGAAGCCACTCTTAACACTAGGTTCTTGTTGTGGCACAAATACATTGTTCGTACTTACGAGCTAAGAAACTGTCTGGTTGCAAACAAGTGCTGTACAATCACCCATTCAGCCACCATATATAGACAGTTTAAAATTTTGGCAAGAAATGAGTATACATTGCAAATATACCATGATGGAAAGCAACAAACTATCTCCATTGAGCAGAAACAAACAGAAGAAATGGCACCTGTGTGACAACAAACTCAAGAAGAGATGACAGCCCCAGGAAGGAGCACACCAAGCTCCACACAGAAGATGATTATGACGGAGAAGACACCATTCTCAGAGAAGTGCTCTTGGCTAGGCAGGATAATAAAATACATATGCCCATATGTGCCTGGAACTCTGCTTTACAGCCAGTGTAGGAAGCACCAGTGACGTAATGGAAATGTACAGTGGACATTGTTGGTTACTCCGTGACACGTCGAGCTATAATATGTTTTCTTATTTATTTTCTCTGTGGAGAGAGTTCCATTTTACTTCAGTTGTCTTTGTGATGATTCACAGAATAAAGAGTTAAATCAACCGAAGTTTTATCTGTATAGAAGTAAGAGCCGCATAGGCTGACATGTAGTGCAAAAGAGTGCTTACATTATAAGCTGAACCTTTACCAAAACATTTCATGCTTGCTTATTGCGACTCAGTGCCACTATCTTCCATCACCTGGCTTGATTACTGTGCTGCACACAAAAATACTGGTGATTTGATACTCCCTATCTAATGGCTCTTGCAGTTGTGTTCCTACATATCTCCCATTACCATTTCCTAACATCATAATTTTTGTATTATTAATTTTCTAGTTATCTCAAATTTTGCAACAACATTGACAGTCTTCAGGATGATCCATGCCAACATTCTAAATAGAACTGTCAAAGAATATTTTTCTAAGGGCCTTTTTACCAACTGGCATTTTCCGTTTATCCAAACTCTCACTACAGAAATTGTTCATATCCCGCCTACTTCCCTCTAGCTGTCCTTAAAGCACACATTTCTCCTTGCATTCTTCTCTGTAATGAACAGTAGTAAGTAAAATTTGATGCATTTCCTATTATTCATTTGAAACTATGGTCATTATTTTAACAGGCTAGGCAGCTGTTATTACAAGCTAAGAGGAGAAACCATGTTACCAGGGATAGCTGGAAAAATTAAAAAGTAAAGAAATGCTTCTTCAGTATCAAGTTGGCTGGCTGGCTGGCTGGCTGGCTGGCTGGCTGGCTGGCTGGCTGGTTGGTTGGATTAATAAAGGGATCAAACGACTATGTCATCAGTCCCTCAGTATCATGTTTGGGATTATATTTCGCCACATAAAATATTAATCAATCAAAAATTTAAGTGTCTCACAAAAAGCATTTGAAAATGAGGTCCAGCAATAACTAAGTTTTAGTTACAAATTTGGTAGGGAGTGGGAGGGGTGGCATTGACTACTACAGATAGTATGTTACTAAAGAAATGGACAGAAACTGTAATATTTGATGGACTTCAGCTACATGGACTGTTGCTAAATTAAATTGTACATGGTGTTTTAAAAAGAATGACCTGATCCCAAAACTTATTTATCAGTAAAAACATACTAAAAACAGGATGAATTACAAAATACTCACAGAGTCTTAAAGTTTTAGCTATGCTGTTACAGACACACTGTGTGGCCAGCAGCAGCAGCATGAACAGCATCTAGATGACAGCTAAATTCATCATAAAGTTTACCAATGTATCTACTTTTACAGAAGTTATGGCGGCTGTTATTCTGTTTTGTGTCACGAGGTAAAAGTGAGATGAACACGCTTTTCTTCACATATCCCCACAAGAAAAATGTGTGTGGTCTTTTCTTTATTGAGAAAATCACAGTGACTGGAATGAGTTATCTTCAAATGCTGCAGAATTGGCTTTTTCCACAACTTCAGGAGGATTCCGATAACTTCGTTTTCCAACAGGATGGAGCTCTTATCACAATGGCACAACACGTATGTCAGTTTCTCCATGACACTCTGCCTTAACACTGGATAGGTTGCAGGGGGCCCCAAGATGCTGCCCTTCATTCTTAACCTCTAAGACGCTACCCTGCAGTCTTGGCCTCCAAGATCACCAGACATGACCCCATGCAATTTTTTGTTGTGGAGATATGTGAAGGGAAGTTGTTCGTCTCCCCTTCGCCTTGTGACATAGAAGAAGTGAAGAACTGGATAACAGCCACAATAATTTCTGTAAAAGTTGATGCATTTTAGCTATCACTTAGATTTTGTTAGTGATGCTGCTGTGATGGACACACAGAGCATTTGTAATAGCATAGCTAGCTTTAAGATTCTGTGAGCATTTCGCAGTTCATCCAATGTTTGTAGTATGTTTTTATCAATGTTAGGTCACTCTTTTTGAAACACCCTGTATAATTGATATTTTATTGCAGTTTTACATTGTGTTATGGATAGCCAAAATAATGTGATGAAAATAGAGTTTAATTTTTTCCTAAATACAGGTCTATCTAACAACTAAGAGTGTTGAGTGTATCAATAAAGAATTTACACAAAAAATCTGACATCTTTAATTCCTGATACACCTAATGGTTTCAGTCCATGTAGCAATCAGATTTCTGAGTTTAATTAGATCATGAACAGTTACCATTCATTAAATGTTTAACAGTGAAATTTCATAAATGCAATTTTTTTAGCAATGGAAATAGTAACTAAATATATGTTGCTGTTTATAACATAGATGTGGTTGTCGTGCTTTGTGTTATATATAGACTGACACAATTTTTATTACTGTCTGACTGTTACAGTTGGAGAAAGCTCACCTTTACTGTGAACCTGCTCTGACAAGTGCTGGTGATACTGCACAGATGAGCTTGGCAAGAAGTGATTACACTCGCTTACTAGTTCCACCTCCTGTGCAGGAAGAATATCAGAAACAGCGGCAAGTGACTTCAGAGGCTTTGTCTCTTGTTCAATTGAAACAGTTGCCAATTGTAGATCAGGTTAGGCAGCTGTTATTACGAGGTAAGTGCTACTAAATATTTGTAATATCTTCTCTGTCTCACTCATTATTTAGACAACATTAAATCTACATTATAATATTAGAATGATTGGGGAAACAGATATTTAGATGTTACAAAATTATGGTTTTTTGGGTTATACTTTGAAGTTGTGTAAAATACGAGTTTCTAGCCTCTCCATGGTATTATTTTAGAGACTTACTGTGTTGGTTTCATTGGTGAAACATTGTGTTATGATTATCTGACAGGATCACATGAGGCATGCTAATATATATTGTCAAAACAGGTTCTGCAGTTTTCGAGCCTCGTTTCACAAATGGGTTCTACATGACAGTGCACTACAGAGTTTACATTTTTGCTAACAGTAATTGCATTCTTTAAGACAGAAAAATCAAAAATTATTAGGGTAGAGGCTTGTAGTCAGTCTTATATCTCTGGTGTTTACTCTCTAACTTAAGTCCTGTTCACACCAAAAGTTACCTATTATGGCATGAGTATAGCCAGCTGTTATTACAGGAGCAAGGAGCAATTGTTTCAGTTTCCTTACATGTATGATTACTTTTTAATCTAAAAGTAAGTTCTTCTGTTCTTAATTCATTGTTATTCCAGCTATATGTGCACAAATAAAATTAAACCTATGTGGCTAATGATTATAACAGACATTTCTCTAGAAACCATGATGTAAATTTATTATTTTAGGTTATATTCACCATTTATTGAAGTGGGATGAAAATTGCACTTAGGCCGGCCGAAGTGGCCGTGCGGTTAAAGGCACTGCAGTCTGGAACCGCAAGACCGCTACGGTCGCAGGTTCGAATCCTGCCACGGGCATGGATGTTTGTGATGTCCTTAGGTTAGTTAGGTTTAACTAGTTCTAAGTTCTAGGGGACTAATGACCTCAGCAGTTGAGTCCCATAGTGCTCAGAGCCATTTGAACCATTTTTTTGAAAATTGCACTTAGATCCATTTGGTGATATTGCACCGTGATCATGGCCCATGGTACTTTGTTAGACATTTACAGTATGGCGGTACAGATTAAAGATATAGAAATACTACATGGGCTTAAAATAATAAAATAATTTATTGCATTTGAATGTTTATTAACATTAATTTTTAGACCTAATTTTTTAACCAGAAAAACTACTTTTGTGTGTGTTATTTGGATATTCAGTTTATTAGCCATGTGTTTATGTTCAATAAAGTATTTTCATAATATGTGACTTGTCTTCTTTCTTTAAGCTGTACATCATGGTACAAGACCACAATGTACCTTGAGCCAAATACAACACTTTGAAAAATTTCCTTTATGATACTGCCTAAATTGATCATGCATTGCGATTCATTTAATGGAAAATCAGTCAAGTAATAAAATAGTTAAATAAACGCATTAAAAACCAATTACTTTGTCTGGTATGGCAGTAAAAAAAAAAAAGTGCACAAGATGCAATTCCTTCGCCTATATCAATTTGTCTTGAATGACCAAGATTAAGTTAGTATTAGATAACATATTTTGTAATCTTCTGCTTCTGTATACTAGAGTTCATTACAGTATGTTCCATAATATTGCAGCAAAAATAGTACAGTTCTCACAGCTGCTGTCGCTATTGGGTCAAGAGAGTGATGTGGCTGGTCTGCTGCGTGCCATACAGCAGTGTGCTGTGTTAGTCAGAGGAAATTGGGTGGTACGCAGTGACTTGCTGTATCCAAAGGATAGTTTCAGTGCATCTGGCAAAGTTCCTGCAGAAGTGATGTGTCGGGCTCGTGACTATATTGTAAGTAAAACAGTACAGTGTTAGATAAGGTGCAAAAGTCACTTTCCTGACTACAAATGTAATTCAGAATTTATGTTTAGTTGTAAAAGGTTTCATTCAAAGGAAGAAATTTGTAAGAAAAGTGTAAGTCTACTGCTGGCAATATATTTTCTATTCACATGAGCAGGGGCTTATGTGAGGGCAAATGGGAAGTCCAGGCAAAAGTCATCATCTTTCATTTAAGGTAGAAAGATAAGCTTGTATTAGTTAAACTAAAGCCCTGTATACAGAAGTCTTAAAGTAGTAGTAATAAAAAGAAAAAGAAGTTGCTGGTGAATAACTGCAGAGTGAGAAAAAAATGGCAACTTTATTTTGTCCTCGTAAAATTCAGCAGAAGTCTGGTGAGGTCCAGAGAAACATTATGTCACGACACAGAGCACTGTGGTTTTCAGAACCTTGACTCCTTCTGAGTAAGGAGCAGTAATATTGTTACTTCTGGCTCCTTTCTTGCATGCTGTACATGATCTGTCGTTTGCAGCGACATTTTTTTTAATTCAGTTTGTGTGCACGCATGAGGCTTAAGGAAGATAATGAAATGGGAAATTACAGTAAGTGGTAGAGATTGGCGTGAAATTAATGATCGCATGCAGTAGGACAAGGGCAGGATCAAGTGGTTCACTAGACAATGGGGGCAGCCTTTATTTATTTTTTTAAGTGGTTGGGAAGAGAATAGAGGTAGACGGAGGCTCAGGGTAAGTGGCAGTTGAGACCGGTAGGATAATAGGACGAAATGTGGCACATGATCAGTTTTCCATCTGCCCAGTTAGATATGCTTTTAAGTTGGTGGTTGGTATTGGTGGGTTGTGAAGCAACTGTTGAAATAGCATGCCATGCAGCTGATCCTTGAGTCCCCTGTGTGTGCTCCTGCCCCATCTTCCTCCCCCCCTTTGAGCACTAATGCAGTATCTTATCATGATTTGTGTTTTGACCTCCGCAGGAACCATTTCTTCTCACTTTTCCTTCTTTATGTCTGCTGTTCTTAATATTTTTGTGAATGATTTTTATTCTCCCACATGAGTATTCATACTCCTGTGGGTACATGCATCTACTTTTATGCATGCCTAAGCTAATCTTCAGGATACAGCATACATTTCTTTTGTAAATTTGATCTTTTTCTTTTATAATATGAAACGGTGCTTTATAGTAAATAAAGTAATATTAAAATATTAACTACAAGACTGTGATAAAGCTGGACATAACTCACTTACTCACTCACTCCCTCCAGCCGCCCCTCCCTTTTCCTGATTATGTGGTCTGATCTGGTCTCGAGGTGAAAAGGCCAAGCTTAATTTTTTTTTTTTTTTTTTTTTTTTTTTTTTTCCCAAGCAATGTAACTTCCTGTTACTAACTGCAACTGAAACAAAGTCGATGGAAATAGCTGAAATCGCTTATAGCTTTTGTCTTACCTAAAAACTTATGTACTAATGATTGTTACAGCTGTAATCAATTTCTGATTATTTGTGGATAAAATTAAGTTATTTTTACTATGCCAGGCAGAAAGATCTGTGCTTGTTTTTAAAAAGCACCCATTTCATTTAATGAAATGCAATTTTTGTCAATATATTCAACAAAAACTGTCTATCAGAAAACAGTGTATGGCAAAACACTTCTGTTGGTCACAAAAATAATTTATCATCTTATGATGCGTTAAGAGGGAACCCCAACATCAGTTCTGTGTCATGAAACAGAATATGAAAATTTTGTGAATACAATAACGTAAAATTGGCTTTTACTTGCAAAATAACATGAAATTGGAGATTTTTATGAAATATCATAAAATTTGTCAGTTTGTCATACAGAATATACTATAAATTTGAGGACAACGGATTACCAATATTTGTAACTGATAGGTATTGAACATTGAAATTGCATTTTGCCTTCTTTTCTCCTCAGGGATGAGGTTTGTGCATAATCTTACAATTGCAGCTTGTTTCCCACGTAACAGGCTATGGTATGATGTCAAAACAGCACCAAATTTGGCCAGAAAATAGCTCCAAAATTGGCAAAAAGAAGTAGCTCAAAAACTGGCTAAAAGTAACACACATTGGCAAAACTGAAATCGACAAAAAGCACAAAAATTGGAACGAAAAAAAATTACAAAAAAGGAAGAAAAGTAATACTAACACTGGCAAAACAAAGCACCAAAATTGGCAAAACATAACACAAAAATTGGCATAAAATAGCACTGAAATTGGCAAAAAATAGATGAAAATTCTCAAGGAAATAGGCATAAAAACATCAAAATCAGCACAAAATACCTCCAAAACCAGTAAAAGGAACACTGAAATGGACATAAAATGATACAGAAATTATCAGTTATTAGCTCTAACATTGGATGAAAATAAACAATGAAAACTGAAAAATATAATACTAAAATTGGCAAACAAATAATGGAAAAATTGTCAAAAAATGGCGACTTTGGGAAAAAAAAGTATAGAATTTGGCAACAGATAGCATTGATGATGACAAAAATAACATTGAATTTAACAAACAAAATATAACCAAGTTTGGCAATAAAATACCAAAAAATAACACCAAAGTATAGCAAAAACACCGAATTTGAGAAAAAAAATCATCAAATTTGGCAGAAAAAAACAACAAAATGGGCAAAAAACGAATTTTGCCACAACATAGCTCTGAAACTGGCAAAGAATAGCACCAGTAGCACCAAATGTGGCAAAAAATAATACAGAATTTGATCTTAAAATAAAACAATTTTTTCTTTTTCCTGAATATAAGATATTAAAAGGAATACATTGCACAACACAGTGAAGCTGTGAAATGTTTACCTAATAAAACCAGTATAAAATATCTTGTCACTTCCTACTCCAGTCTCTAACACAATCAGTTCTCAAACTGACAGGCAGTTTGACATGGTGCAAGCTAAACAGTTTTGCCAGTCAGTGACATTCTTGATATCAGCACCAGTGACATCCACAATAACTAGTATGACACAATGCTTATTAAAAAAGTAATTATGCTATATATCTTACTGACATGTAAATGAATATTGTTGTTAAAAGAAACATATTGTATGGACAAGGCAGTAGCTGCTACATTCCGAAGCTGCTAGAAGTGGTACATGGGAAGTGACATAAGGTGAAATAGTTCAGTACATAACAAAACATTAAAAGCAAAATTACATGATAAAATAAAAAATCTTTTTGTTGTGCCTAACTGTAACTCAAGATCTCTGCTATGTGGTGAGTGGCAACTTTCCTTCTCATAATATTATTACAGTCCATCCTGGATTTTCCATTGTTTGATTAATCACAAATTGCTTAATAAATGTAAACGTGGAAGGGAGGAAGCTGGGATGCTTATTGGAATTACAAGGAACCATTGTGATTTATGGCCTAGTAGCAGTTAGTGCGTTTCACATCAGGATTGATCATTACAATTATACTACAAAAATTGTTGGTAATTGCAATTACAAATTTCTACCAAAAAGATTGTAGCTGCAGCTCTTCACACTTCATTCTGCTAAAACTGAACTTTATAATACAGCACAAATGTCAATATTCAACATGCAAATTTCAACTAACCTATTTAAACCATTGTATGACTTGGTATTAAGCTACACCCATTACATCATGCTCATCAGTCATTGCATTGTACTACAAAAATATCAGTCACTGCAATTTCGTTAATCACCTGGATGTTGCACCTCACCCTACATGAAACAAAGTAGAGATGCTCCTCTGACACAAGTACTATGGAAGACAGTGCCAGACAAACTATACCATATAAATGTTTAAACAATTTCTACAGAAAATTGCTTTTTTTGCAGTTTGGGATGAGACAGTCATTCCAGTTTTAAATTTCTGCCAAGAGGATCATAGGTACATCACTTCAAGCTGCTGGAACTGAACATAAGAATATGGTGCATGTGGGATTATTCAATTCAGTATGCAGGTTTTAGTCAGTCGGTTGAAAAAAAAAATAGTACATGATAGTCAAAATAATAATAGACCTTATAGCAAGGGAGTGTGAACATTAACTATAAATGGCAATCAAAAAATTTCTGTTTGAAGGCCATACAGTCCAGAATCAGTATGCCAATGAGGAAAAATCAATGTGAGCGTTGAAGTAATCAGTCCACTGGCACACCAGGTTGAAGATATCTGTTTGGGAAAACATTGTGTGCTGCTGCGTAAAGGAGACTGTAACTCTGTACTGCATTTCCTCGTCCAACAGGAATTGTCGACCCCTCAAAGCCTTTTTTAAGGGACCGAAGGTGTAATGATCGCATGGGGAGACACTAGGGTGATAGGGTGGGTGCTCAGTGTGTCCTACCTGAGTTGGAGTAACTTCTGTGTTGTGACATTTGCAATATGGGGACATGTGTTATCATGAAACAGCAGCACATTGCACAGAAATTGGCACACCATTCCACAGCAGTGGTATTTAGCAGAGATGCTGCCTCATACATATTCCTTAATCTCCGATGGATGTCTGTCAGAGCTCGCCCTTTGGCAACCCAGAAAAGAATAACACCACATTGGCCTGTTTGGACGCATTTGCTAATAATGTTGCCATATTTCACGTTTGCGCATTTATTGCTTGTATGTCAGTGCTTATGTACCTGCATCAGAATCACATTACATTGTGTATATACTGCAGTGATGCCCTTAAATGGAAACTTTTCGATTGCCCCCTAAGCAGTTAGTGGTAGCCACTGATAATTACAGCTTAGTACCAAGTGACACCTGTAACATTGTGGTCCTCAGCCTTAGTGTTATACTGCAAACCAGCCATCACTCACTGCAGTTTCATTAACGATGGTGATATTGTACCTTGCTCCAAACAAAACAAAACATTTGTGAGATCACGACAGTTGCAGATGACAGTGCATAGGACTAAACGCAAAATAAAATGTTAATGTGTTTAAACATTTTGAAAGGATATTGCAAATATTTTTACAAGTTGAAATGACACAGGTAAAGAATAAAATGTGATATGGATCTATAAAATGAGTAAAATGTTTAAAATATTGGTATTGTTTATGATTTGAAAAAGACATAAAAAGGTAACTAACGTGTCATTGGTGACAAACCGGTACTTCTGATGGGGCAAAAAAAAAACATCAGAACCGCAGTTTTTGAGCTGTGATACTATAGAACTTCTGCAGTGGTTGAAGCGACATAAAATGGTTGTTGTATTCACATTTATAAAATGTTCAGTAAAGCATTATAATGATGTATTAATAGGTATAAATTTCAAAAATGTTCACGAGCATCATGGCTAAGGTTTAATATTGCAAGCCTGTGAAGCATAGCATGGAAACAAGAGTAATTTGGTATCAAGGAGTGGCAGAAATCTTGGCTAATGATAACATCAGTGCAGTTTGGTTTGCAGTAAACATCTGCAACTGCTTATTTGTTACCTGCCTTCTGAAGTGTGAACTCAAGTTAATTAGTAATCCATTTTTTCGTTCCCTGAGGGAAACTTTATATGTGGATACAAAATATTCAAGATCTTAGTAAAATTGTAGATTTCTTTTTCATCACTTTTAAATAAAACAATAATAATTGTAAACACGGCAGCAACCTTATGTAAAATTTCAGAATTCAAAGTATACAGCCAGCTGTTTGCATAAGTTTAACATAAAAACCTTCAGCAGATTTCAGTGCCACTAATGGTGTAAGGAGCTCAAGCCAAACAGAAGAAAATATGAAATAAAATACTCCACGGAAACAGTAAATATTTTTACACAGCTACAGCTTGTTAAAAGAGCAGACATGAGCTCCTTGGCTCATAATTTATGTTTCCAGTTTTAATTTCATGTAATTTATGTGACTTTCCTTCTGAAGAAGATACCCTTTGTGGTAGTGGAACCTGGACAAGGTTTTTACTTTAAATTTATACAACCAGTTGGCTGTGTACTTTATATATTGGAAAAAACTGATATTGTCCATATATCTGCAGTACAGAATAATTTTTTGAGAAATTTCAAGACAGCAACAGAAGAATTTATTCTCAAGGAAAGTAATAAATGTGTTCACCATTAAGCCAGCAAGGCTGTTATCCATGGCAAGGCAATTTGTTTGATGAAATAACTTCTCCTTAAAGGCAAATAATTAACAGAGAAGGAAAGCTAGACCAGTTCCATTAATGATTAATTTTCAATTTTTTGAAATTTAATCAAATTATCACAAATGATATAAAGGGTGTCAGGTATTGGTGTATTGGTATACAAATTAACGATGTTAAATGATGCTGAAGAATCTCTATCAGGAAGTTTAATATCACCAGTGATGGAGGTGAGATGGTAACTAGTTTTGGTGGTGTTATCATAGCTGAAACTATAAAACTCATTAAGCAGTATGTTGCACATTTAATTCAATTTATAGCTTTGGCTGGGTCTTTTCTAGATGATCAGTCTAATTGACTTATCAGGTCTACTTTATTTGCGTTCAGAGAAAATGCATTTGTGGATACATCACACTAATTATTTTCTTATCCCTGTCATTCTGAAACAGGAAGTAACAAAATGCAATTTTGGATTTTAAATCTTCCTGGATCTTCTGCAACAGATCTTCCTTTATTTCATAAATGTCATTGTCATGAAAGAAACATTGTAAATACAGTCACCATCATGAATAAGAACAAAAGCATTCTCCTTGTCCGCATGTATCAGCAGGACATTATTTGATTCCAGCTTAACATTGAGGTATTTTATAGTACAATCATTGTTGTAGTGTGTCTGCACTTGGTATTTACCCTGGTGAATCACTCTATTAGCTTAAATGGCAGTCTTGGTCTGTTTCCACTTAGGAAGTTTAGCATATTCGCAAGCACTTTTAATTTCAGAAATAACATTCGTAATTGACTGCTGTATTGTGAGCCCTTGTTTAACAAGCAGAAGGCACAAGTTACAAGTGTAAATTGCTGCTAAACCATAATTATCAGACACCTTTATTTACAATTAATGTGCCTGCTCTCTTTCTGTATGGGTTATTTTTGATCTTTTGGTATTTTGACTATCAGGTACCATTGCTTTTTCAATAGATTGGTTGAAACTTGCGTACTGAATATTCCAATATGTGCCATATTCCTACGTTCAATTTGAGCAGCTTGAAACTTTGTAGCTATGGTCTTCATAATAGAAATTTGTAACTGTGCACAATGTAAAAAAAATAAATAAATAAATAAATAAATAAAATAATTTTCTGCAGAAACTATAGAAAAATTTATATCTCAGTTTTTTTGGTGCTGTACACTGTGATCTGTAGTTGCTGTGGTGTCAAGGGTATGACTGCTTTCTTTCATTTTGGCTAAAGTATGGGTCGCATCCCTTGGGTTAACGAAACTGTAATGACTACTGACCGATTTTTTTTAAATTTTTATTTATTTTTTGCAGTGGCTTTTATTGACAACGTTATGAGTGTAACATAATGCTAAGTCATAAATGTCAATTATTCCTTTAACCATAAAAAATGCATCTGCCCCCTTCTTTTTCACATTCTTTAAAGTCTTGTTTTTTATCTTTTATTATTTTGACTGTCATATACTATTGTTTTTCAGTATGTTGGCTGAAATTTTGACTGTCATGCACTATTGTTTTTAAACACTTGTTACAGCCATGTACTATTATTTAAATAGGATAGTTGAAATTTGTGTGTTGTATATTCCCATACGTGCGTATTCCATTGTCCAGTTCCAGCACATTGAAGCACTGCAGCTACAATCTTTTCGATAGAAATTTGTAACTGTAAATAAAAATACCTCCGGTTGATATTTTCTGTAATCTCTCTAAGGCATTTGACTGTGTGAATCACAGTATTCTCCTAGATAAATTGATGTGTTACAGGCCTGATGGTATAGCCACCCAATGGATGATATCATATCCAACCAAAAGAATGCAGAAAGTTGTACTTAGTAATTCAAGCAGTTGAGCCCAGTGAAATAATTCTGATTGAGGAGAAATCACACACGGACTTCCCCAAAGTTCAATCTTATGTCCACTATTGTTCCTCATATATTTAAACAATCTTCTGTCTAAGGAGAATTAGTTCTTTTTTCCTATGCAAACATACGTACCAAAATAGAAGAAATGGTAAATAAAGTTCTTAAAAGTATCATCCAGTGGTTTTCTGTGACTAGCCGCACCCTCTGTTTTCACATATTCAGTTCTGCTCATCTAGCGGCACTACACCAATGATAAGTGTAACACAAGGCAAGGAAATAGTAAATAGGGTGAGGACTTCAAAATTCTTAAGGAATCCTTATTGATGAGAATTTAAATTGGAAAAAATGCATTTTGGAACTCATAAAACAACTTAGTTCAGCAACATTTGCACTTAGAATCATTGCATATCCTGGGCAGGGACAAATCTTTAAGTTGACGTATTTTGCATGTTTTCATTCAGTAATGTCACATGGAATAATGTTCTGGGGTAACTCATCTTTAATAGAGTCTCCGTGCACAAAAACATGCTGTGAAAATTATATCTGGTGCTCACCCACAATCATCTTATAGACATCTGTTTAAGGAGTTAGGCATTCTGACTTCTGCTTCACAGCATATTTATTCACTCATGAAGTTGGTTGTAAATAATCCATTACAGTTTGAAAGAAACAATGATGTAATTACAATACTGGAAGGAAAAATGACATTTGTTACTCCACATTAAGGTTATCTTTAGCAATAAAAAGGGGTGCACAATCCTGCAACAAAATTTTTAATCACTTATCCAGCGATATAAAATGTTTTGAATATAATAGAGGGAAACATTCCACGTGGGAAAAATATATCTAAAAACAAAGATTCTGTAATTTACCAAACGAAAGCATTGGTACGTTGATAGAGACAATAACGAACACACACACAAACAAATTTAATATAAAATGTTTGATAGACAGCAAAGTAAAATTTGAAAATAAACTGAGAAAGTTTCTCCTTGATAACTCCTTCTATTCCATAAAAGAAGGTGGTGGGTAGGAATTACTAACTCAGATATATATATCTTTTTCTTTTTGTAATACAAAATAAAAAAGAAAGGAAAAAAAGTAGAAATGTTCAGAATGTAATCGTATGTTCAAATTAATTTGCAGTGTGTACTTAAAATGCCTCGTTTCACATCATTATGATCTATCATGCAAAATGATCCCTGAAACATGTAACTAATTGACCAACAATTTCTTGTAGTGCAATTGTAATGACTAATCTCAATGTGACAAGAATTACCTGCTGCTAGGTTATAAATGGCAGTAGTTCGCTGTAATTATAATACTGCCTTCATTCCACATTTTTAAGTTTGATATTTATTAAGCTATTTGAAATTTTTGATTTTGCCACATAATTTTGCTTTTAATGTTATGGTCGAAATTTACTGAGGTAGTTTGCCTTGTATCACTTCCTGTGTTCAAATTCTAGCAGCTTTGGAATGTAGCAGCTACAGTTTTGATAGTACAATATGATTCCTTTATTAATAATTTTTGTTTGTGTATCAGCAATATATATAATGCAATTACTTTTTTAATAATCATTGTGTGTTAACAGTTGTGGTTGATGCCACAGGTTTTACCGTCACTAACACCACCCACTGATGAAATTGCTTACATCATATCATGTCAAACTGCCTTGGTGAGGAAATACATAAAGGAGTAGGAATCAAAAAGATACCTCACATTTATTATAATAGATGTGTTTCTATTGTTATGAAGTATTGCTTTTTATATCTTGTCACAGATCTGATGTAGGGGTTCTTCTGAAACATTTCATGACATGATAAATAAAATTGTTTTGGCGATTAAAACAAGTGCCAATGTAGTAGCAGATATCCTTAGAGGCTTTTAATGTAATGTGAGATAATATTCTTTCTAAATTTATTATTGTGAACATGAAGAGCAAAAGACTTTTCCCTCCATGCTCATCAATCAATAGGTCTGTCTGAGTGTAAGAAAACCGGGTACCAGACACAGCTAAGCTCTTCAACATGGTATTTAAAATTGCAGACAACTGCAGCCAAATTTCCACATTTTGAATGAAATGATTCACACTGGCCATAAACTACTTTCATTCGAAGTCACAATTGGTTTTGTATGAGCTGAAGACACATCCTTGCGTAATCTGGGGGGGGGGGGGGGGGGGGGGGTGTTTACAGAGAATTTTTAACAGTGGTCTGAAGAAAAACGGGATATTGAAAAATAGTTTCTCGAGCAAGGCTTGAAGAGTACTCAGAGTTTTTAAAAACTCATAGCAGAAAGGTAACTGTTGTAGAGCCACTCCCTGTCATTCATAGAAATAAAGACCATGTGGAACAAACAATGTGGTAATATTTCCAACAGAATTGGCAAATGTGTGATCTCTAAAGATACACTCTGACTTTTTATGTCCCAAAGAATAATGATCAAAAATTTAGACTGCAACACAGGACAGTTGTGTCCTAAGGAATATATAGTATGACCTGTGATGACTGTAATCCTAAATCAGACTGGAAGAAATTTTGGAACCTGCTTCAGAGAACACATCAACAATTCCACCTGAAAGTCTTTTCTATACTGTGTTACATATTTTTAACTAGTTTAGCACATGTACAGATGCCCCAACTTTTCACGCTACCTGTAGTGATTGCTTTGTTTCCATCGCTTCTGATGCCAGATACATCTATATCTACATACATACTCCGCAAGCTACCGCACAGTGATTGATGGATGGTGCCCTGTTCCAACCACAAATAGAATGAGGGAAAAGCAACTGTCTATTGGCTCCATATGAGCCCTAATTTCTTGTATCTTATTTTCATCATCCTTATGCAAAATGTATGTTGGTGTAGAATCATTTTGCAGTTGACTTCAAAGGTCAATTCTCTAAATTTTGTCAATAGTGTTCCTCAGAAAGAGCATTGCCTTCCCTTCAGAGATTCCCATTTGAGTTTCCAAACCATGTCTGTGTCACTTGCATGTTGTTTGAACCTACAAGAATCAAATCTCGCAGTCTGCCTCAGAATTGCTTCAATGTCTTCCATTAATCTGATCTGTTACAGACCCCAAACACTGGAACAGTACTCAAGAATAGGTCCACTACTGTCCTACATGCAATCTCCTTTACAAATGAACCACACTTTCCCAAAATTCTTACAATAAACCATAGTCAGCCATTTCTCTTCCCTACTATAATCCTCACATACTCATTCCATTTCATATTGCTGTGCAACATTATGACCAGATACTTAAATGACGTGACTGTGCCAACTAAAGCTGCATTTGAGCATATCAGGTTTGTTTTTCCTCATCTGCATTAACTTAGATGTTTCTACATTTAGAGCTAGTTGCCATTCATCACACTAACCAGTAGTTTTGTCTAAGTCATCTTGAATCCTCCAACAGTCACTCAACTTCAGCACCTTCCCACACAGCTACAGGGCCATCAGCAAACAACTGCAGGTTGTTGCCCACTCTGTCCACCAGACCATTTATCTAAATAGAAAATAGTAGCGGTCCTTTCACACTTCCCTGGGCAGTCCTGATGATACTCTTGTCTCCGATTAACACTCGCCATCGAGTAAACAGCCTGTAAACATCTTAGTCATTGCAGAGCAGTCAGTACTGCCATGCCCACTGCCACTCAACTACCTTTCTGCTCACGTTGTTGGGGTAGAACATTGAAATTGTTTATCTGCATTACTAGTCTACAGCTTTCTTTATCCCACATGGCATTTATCCAAGTTTTATTTCTATAGGTTCTACTATTCCACCTGAAGGTGTTTCTTCAGTTGATGTGAAATCGGCCTTGACTTTGAATAAAAGTATTTTACAGCAAGTGGGGATCACTTCATTCTAAGTTCTTCATTTGTATGATTGTAATGTTGACACTGTATGTTATGTTTAATTATGTTAATATTATTTTTAGGAAGGAACACTGTAATTTATCAGAGATCTAAAAGGAAGTTATCATCCATAATTTAGGTAGGAAAGCAAGCAATACTCCCTCATTCTTAACTGGTATCTCCTTGACAGAGTTGAGCAAGGTTACACAGTCGTAAGAAGCTAGACCTGTATTTGGGAAGAAGGTAGGTCAGATCCTCTTCTGGCCATCTAGATCTAGATTTAAATTTTTCCATGATTCCCTTTGATTGGTTAAGGTGAAAGCCCAGTTGGTTCCTTTGTAAAGGCACATCCAGTTTCCTTCCCCGTCCCTCCCCAGTCCAAGTTCGTACTCAGTCTCTAATGACATTGTCTCATTAATGAGACACTAAACCATAACCATCCTTCCTTTTTTGATATTGTTATAAATTCCGTGTTTGTTGTTGTTGTGGTCTTCAGTCCTGAGACTGATTTGATGCAGCTCTCCATGCTACTTTATCCTGTGAAAGCTTCATCATCTCCCAGTACCAATTGCAACCTACATCCTTCTGAATCTGCTTAGTATATTCATCTCTTGGTCTCCCTCTACGATTTTTACTCTCCACACTGCCCTCCAATACTAAACTGGTGATCCCTTGATGCCTCAGAACATGTCCTACCAACCGATTCCTTCTTCTAGTCAAGTTTTGCCACAAACTCCTCTTCTCCCCAATTCTATTCAATACCTCCTCATTAGTTATCTAGTCTACCCATCTAATCTTCAGCATTTTTCTGTAGCACCATATTTCAAAAGCTTCTGTTCTCTTCTTGTCCAAACTATTAATCGTCCATGTTTCACTTCCATACATGGCTACACTCCATACAAATACTTTCAGAAACGACTTCCTGCATACATGGCTACACTCCATACAAATACTTTCAGAAACGACTTCCTGATACTTAAATCTATACTCGATGTTAACAAATTTCTCTTCTTCAAGAATGCTTTCCTTGCCATTGCCAGTCTACATTTGATATCCTCTCTACTTTGACCATCATCAGTTATTTTGCTCCCCAAATAGCAAAACTCCTTTACTACTTTAAGTGTCTCATTTCCTAATCTAATTCCCTCAGCATCACCCGACTTAATTCGGCTACATTCCATTATTCTCGTTTTGCTTTTGTTGATGTTCATCTTATATCTTCGTTTCAAGACACTGTCCATTCTGTTCAACTGCTCTTCCAAGTCTTTTGCTGTCTCTGGCAGAATTACAATGTCATTGGCGAACCTCAAAGTTTTTATTTCTTCTCCATGGATTTTAATTCCTACACCGAATTTTTCTTGTTTCCTTTACTGCTTGCTCAGTATACAGATTTAATAACATCGGGGAGAAGCTACAACCCTGTCTCACTCCCTTTCCAACCACTGCTTCCCTTTCATGTCCCTTGACTGCCATCTGGTTTCTGTACAAATTGTAAATAGCCTATCGCTCCATGTATTCTACCCCTGCCACCTTCAGAATTTGAAAGAGAGTATTCCAATCAACATTGTCAAAAGCTTTCTCTAAGTTTACAAATGCTAGAAACATACGTTTGCCTTTCCTTAATCTTTCTTCTAAGGTAAGTCGTAAGGTCAGTATTGCCTCACGTGTTCCAGTATTTCTACAGAATCCAAACTGATCTTCCTCGAGGTCGGCTTCTACCAATTTTTCCATTCGTCTGTAAAGAACTCAAATTAGTATTTTGCAGCTGTGACTTATTAAACTGATAGTTCGGTAATTTTCACATCTGTCAGCATTTGCTTTCTTTGGGATTGGAATTAATATATTCTTCTTGAAGTCTGAGGGTATTTCGCCTGTCTCATACATCTTGCTCACCAGATGGTAGAGTTTTGTTAGGACTGGCTAGGCTTTCAGTAGTTCTAATGGAATGTTGTCTACTCCCAGGGCCATGTTTCGACTTAGGTCTTTCAGGGCTCTGTCAAACTCTTCACGCAGTATCATATCTCCCATTTCATCTTCATCTACATCCTCTTCCATTTCCATAATATTGTCCTCTATTACATCACCCTTGTATAGACTTGTATATACTCCTTCCACCTTTCTGCTTTCCCTTCTTTGTGTAGAACTGGGTTTCCATCTGAGCTCTTGATATTCATGCAAGTGGTTCTCTTTTCTCCAAAGGTCTCTTTAAATTTCCTGTAGGCAGTATCTGTCTTACCCCTGGTGAGATATGCCTCTACATCCTTACATTTGTCCTCTAGCCATCCCTGCTTAACCATTTTGCACTTCCTGTCTATCACATTTTTGAGACGTTTGTATTCCTCTGGTTTAGTCAGTTTATCCAGGTCCCATTTCCTTAAATTCCTACCATTTTGCAGTTTCTTCAGTTTTAATCTTCAGTTCTTAACCAATAGATTGTGGTTAGAGTCCACATCTGCCCCTGGAAATGTCTTAGAATATAAAACCTGGTTCCTAAATCTCTGTCTTACCATTATATAATCTATCTGATACCTTCTAGTGTCTCCAGGCTTCTTCCATGTATACGACCCTCTTTCATGATTCTTGAACCAAGTGTTAGCTATGATTAAGTTATGTTCTGTGCAAAATTCTACCAGGCAGCTTCCTCTTTCATTTCTTACCCTCAATCCATATTCACCTACTACGTTTCCTTCTCTTCCTTTTCCTACTGTCGAATTCCAGTCACCCATGACTATTAAATTTTCGTCTCCCTTCACTATCTGAATAATTTTTTTATCTCATCATACATTTCATCAATTTCTTCATCATCTGCAGAGCTAGTTGGCATATAAACTTGTACTACTTTAGTTGGCATGGCTTTCGTGTCTGTCTTGGCCACAATAATGTGTTCATTATGCTGTTTGTAGTAGCTTACCTGCACTCCTATTTTTTTTATTCATTACCAAACCTACTCCTGCATTACCCCTATTTGATTTTGTATTTATAACCCTGTAATCACCTGACCAAAAGTCTTGTTCCTCCTGCCACCGAACTTCACTAATTCCCACTGTATCTAACTTTAACCTATCCATTTCCCTTTTTAAATTTTCTAACCTACCTGCCCGATTAAGGGATCTGACATTCCACACTCCGACCCGTAGAACGCCTCTTTCTCCTGATAACGACGTCCTCTTGAGTAGTTCCCGCCTGGAGATCTGAATGGGGGACTATTTTACCTCCAGGATATTTTACCCAAGAGGACGCCATCATCATTTAACAGTACAGTAAAGCTGCATGACTTCGGGAAAAATTACGGCTGTAGTTTCCCCTTGCTTTCAGCTGTTCACAGTCCCAGCACAGCAAGGCCGTTTTGGTTAGTGTTACAAGGCCAGATCAGTCAATCATCCAAACTGTTGCCCCTGCAACTACTGAAAAGGCTGCTGCCCCTCTTCATGAACCACACATTTGTCTGGCCTCTCAACAGATTACCATCCGTTGTGGTTGCACCTACGTTATGGCTATGTGTATCGCTTAGCCACGCAAGTCTCCCCACCAACGGCAAGGTCCATGGTTCATGGGGGAGGATGAACAGATATGGAATGGATAAATTCCGTATCTGTTATATATAGTGAAACAGAACTATATTTCTCGAAAGAAGACTTGAAAAGTCTTATCTTGTCTTGAAACAAATAAAGTTGATACTAAAGAATTAATTATTTTCGCAAAATTCTCATGTGAAACCAATCTGCAGTGGGAAGAGTGCAATAAGTAATAAGGCATCAATAAAATCTACTCAGTTTACAGGCCACGTCACTTCAAATAAAACATTCGAGCTTTTGTTAGCTGCCTCAACTGTTGTCATTGGGAATTAAAATCTGACTCCTGGGACTGGAAAAGTGTCCTGATCATATAGATGTAGTGGCAGCATCTGTAACCTTCCAGAGAAGGACAGAGTGACACATGCGCAGAAGGTGAGTTGGGCAGTTCATAGCACCTCCGTACCACCATGGGACCAAATGTCACGTGATGGCTTGAGGAGCCAGCACCATGTTTGAGACTGTTGCTCTTGCATCCTTACAAGTGTCAAGCCCACGTCTTTGCTTTCACTGTTTGCTTTCTGCCTAAAGCCTGCCCCCATTACATGTGTTAAAATCATTGTTATTTATTCGAATTTCATCTGCTTCTTTGATAACAGCATTTAAGTATGGTAGTATCTTAGCCACAACTCTCATCTTTTTTAAATTTTATTGTATCCCCTTCTGCTAGACAGTGTTCAGCCATGGCCAACTTCTCAAGTTCCCTTTGTTTGATATGTTGTGAATGTTATGCACAACAGTCAACAACAGTGGAACATGTTACCAAAACTTATTTTCTAATTGTTGCAATTTATTATGTAGTTCATAATTTAATGTGTCACATATTTTATCTATGGAGCCAGTGGCTCCTTCTTCTGGCAGAAGTGTTGAAGGGGAAGGAAGAGGAATGGAGGAAAAGGACTGGTGAAGTTTAGGAAATGGGGAGAATCACGGAAAAGTCACATAGGACTAAATGTCAGGGGAGACTTACGAAATGGGATGAGAAGGAAAGATTGATGGTTGGGGATTGCACTGGATGAGATTTGAAAACCCGAGAGCTTAAAGGTGGAAGATGGATAATAAGGAAGAGTTAATGAGAGTGGAAAGTTAAGTACATTATATATGCTAGAGGCAGGGGGTGGGGAAAAATAGACAAGTCAGAAAATAAAACATATAGGAAACTGAAAGTGTGTGAAGAAAGGAATAGTTTTTAAGAAGAAATGCTGGGTCCAAAGAAATTAACATAAATTAAGAGCAGATGGGTGGTGAGAACCAAGGACATGCTGTAAAGCCAGTTCTCACCCGCAGCATTCTGAGAAACTGGTGACGGGGAAGAATCCAGGTGGCATATGTGGTGAAACAGGCACAGAGGTCTTCCCCCTGACACCATTTTCTCAGAGCTTTGCAGGTGGAAACTGATATTACAACATGTCCTTGGTTCTTGCCACCCACGTGGCCTCAATTTACGTTGATTGTACGTACATGTTTGTGTAGCGTGTGTGTGTGTGTGTGTGTGTGTGTGTGTGTGTGTGAGAGAGAGAGAGAGAGAGAGAGAGAGAGAGAGAGAGAGAGAGAATCATCCATCATCATCATCATCATCATCATCAGTTGTTTATGCACAGTTTGAAGTCCCTCAGAATAAGCTTTATTGGATTACTCAAATATCAGAACTTATTGGTCGAGCTATTACAAAGTTGGAAGAAGATGCCACATTAATTTGAGACACTTGACCAGTCTCTGTAAAATTGGGTTAACAGATCAACTAATGTTGTGAACAAGATATCATTCTTGAGCATAAAATTATGGGAGAAAATTGCTGAATTGTTGCACCAAGTATTTGTTTAATTTGCTGTTTACACAGCATTCAGTGGGAGGTTCAAGCTGCTGGATGTTTCAGTAGCTTCTAATGTACAGGCAGTAATTGTTGACATGTTCTGTCTCAATATTAGCTGCGTGAAACATTTTTGGGAAAGGGGGGGGGGGTATTTTAGTCTACACATCAGATACGTAATTAAATAATATACTTTTCTTGCCTACCTGATGTTGCTCAAGTGGAAACTAAGGGTGTTGCTGCTCACCAAAACCTGGAGCACCATATTATGCAATTGGATCAAAACCATTGAAGCATTCTTCTTGTACTGCTTATTTGACAAATTCAACTTGAAATCATCATTTGCTGGATCTGACCTCCTGGAGAAGTGAATAGTTTCATGTATCAATAACAACATACCAGTCACATTCAATTTGCGACATATATACCAAGTTATAGCGAGTAGTGTGAATAAAGAAAGAGTATGCTGTGCATTCTGGAAACAGTACTCATCACCTGTGACTTATTATGGCATGCAGTAAAATGGCATTAATACAATAATTGGGTCATTCCATGTCAATTCAACCAATTTGAGAAAATGTTCCAGCTGATAGTGTCAGATTTGGCTGAAATTTAGCACACCAATGCTACCAAGTGTGGAACACTCATGTACAAAATTTTAAGTTCTCCAGCCAGTTAGTTCCAGAATTACGGATTGTTAAAGAAGGTGGCGTGACCCGGAAATTGCAACCCGCATCTGGCAATCTATCTTCAGACCCAACTTCAGGTCTTAATAACTTTGGAACTATTCTGCACAGTCCAGTGAAATTTTTACAACCCAGTAACATCCATTTAGAGAACACACTCTATGAATCAAAACACCAACAACATATTTGTGAGGGAAAATAAAAAATTCCAAAATGTGACTTAAAAAATGTGATACGTTAAAAGCTACATATTGTAGGTGTCTCTATGCCAAATATAATTCACTCAAAAAGGGTATAAATTTTTTTGTGGTAAGCTTAATGTGGCCTAAACACACACAGAAGTCATCTTGCCCATATCAGTCACACAGACAGAGTTACATGCACACGAAAGTACAAAAATTTGAAAAATTAACTGAAAAACATGTATTTTCTAAGTATGGTAGCACAAAAGGGACAAGTGATATCCAAGCCAAATTTCAAACACTGCATAAGTAGACCATAATATAATATGTGGCAAAATTTCAACTCATTATTTGCAAGGCCTTTGTGTACAATAAAAGTTGACAGAGATGTATTTGGTTACGTTTCTTTTAACACAATTTAGTAATAGCGATGATACAGACAGCTTGTTTCAGATAAAGCTGCAGCAATTGTTGGGAACCATTAGGCAACAGAAAGTTAAACAATGGTAGTTTTCAGGGACAGACTGAGTCTTTGTTAGGCGGGAACAACAAAGGAAACAAGCGATAATTATAGGTTACTCATGTTTTTAAGATTCTAGTTCAGACTGGTCAGTACTGTTGTGGAAAGTCAGTATGGAGGCAGAAGAGTGTACTAGTGGTGCTTTTGTTCAAACAAGTTGCAGTATTGGTAGAGCACAAGCATCTGATTGTCATAAAAGAACATATGGAACAAAATGTGGCATTCGCTTTGTACTGTATGATCTGGATGAATCGGACCAAGATTTGTTGCTATGGAGATCCGGGATACACCCTGTGAGCACAAGAAGTACAGTTCCAGGAAACTTTGGTGTTTGTTATCATCATATGAAAGTGTTTCTGGATAAGCATTCTTTCCTACAAAGAAGTTGTTTTGATCCATTTTGGATTCATAAGAAGACAGTGAAGTGTGGCCTCAGAGAAATTGATATAAAATAAGTATTGAAAGTGAATCAGTGCATGGGACTTAACATGAAACCAGGACAAAAGTTATGTTCCAGGTGGGTTACACTGCTAAAAAATGAAGAATATTCTGATAATTTACATGACAGTGACGAAGAGTATCAGCCACCTACAACCATAGTGGATGAGCAATTAAATACTTCAATGACTACTCATGGTTTGTCTCCCATGAAGACACACAAAGTTGGGAAAAGAGACAGGCCCAGCTTTGGTAGAAGAAAACTACAAGAAGTTCAGATGGAATTAAAACACAAAATAGCTGACACACTAATGGTGGAAGAAGAAGAACTATCTGTTCCAAAGGAACAGAAGTCATTCCAGAAATGCTCTGATTTGGACAAAATTGTGCATGATTTGAAAGAAAAATGTGCCATATCCATACACCAGAAAAAAGTAGCTATTCTTACCCTTGCACCTTCCAGCTGGTCTGTTGACTACACTGCAAAGGAATTCAATGTTTCTACATATATGGTAAAGCAACCTAGGAAAATAAAAACAACCCAAGGAGTGCTTCCACAACTTCAGCAGGCTCAGGGTAAGCAATTGAGTTCAGATATAAAGGTACTAGTGTCAGAGTTTTATGAAAATAATAACTACAGCCAAATAATGCCTGGAAAAAAAGACTATGTAACGGTGAAAATGGGAAATGTACATGTACAGATGCAAAAATGACTGTTGCTATGCAACATATCAGAACTATATGTAGAATTCAAGGAAAAGTATCCCAGTACCAAAGTATGTTTATCATCTTTTTTCAATCTTCAGCCAAAATGGGTTGTGCCTGTAAGTGCATGGGGCACACACAATGTTTGTGTATGTGAGACCCATCAAAAAGCTGAGCTGATGTTTGCTGCTATAAAGGATTCTGGTCTGGATTACAAAGGTGCAATGAAGCTGCTAGTGTGTGACATCAGTTCCTACCAATGCATGATACACAGGTGTGAAAAGTGTCCTGGTAAGGCAAATCTTGCAGAACACATGAATAACAAACTTTATGGTGAACTCCTTATGGATGACAATGAACTTGTTTCTTATAAACAATGGAGACACATGGATCGCACAAGTCTTGAAACAAAGCAAAGTACAGTGGAAGATTTTGTTGAAGTATGTTGTCAAAAAATGGACAAACTGACCACACACAGCTTCACAGCAACAGCACAATTGGCTTGTCTCCAGTAAGGATAATTTGAAACAAGACAAAATTATAGTAATACTAGACTTTTCTGAAAATTATACATTTATAGTTCAAGATGCAATCCAGGATATCATTGGGACAACCGTCAACCAACTCTCCAGCCGTTTGCGACTTACTATAGAGGTGAATCAGGTGATGTGTCTGTCGTGAACCTGTGCGTTTTTAGTGACTGTTTAATTCCTGATGCCATTGCAGTTCATGCCCACATTTGCACTGTCATGGCATATGTGTTTAATTCCTGATGCCATTGCAGTTCATGCCCACATTTGCACTGTCATGGCATATGTGAAAAACAAGCTGCCTCACATACATTTTGCAAAATACTTCAGTGATGGGGCAGTTAGTCAGTACAAAAACTGTTAAAAGCCCAAAAATTTGTGCATGAATTACCATGATTTTCAGATTCACGCACAATGGAATTTTTTCGCAACAAGTCATGGTAAAAATGTATGTGATGGTATTGGTGCTACCATTAAGCGCATGGCACCACGAGCTAGTCAGCAACACCCTACAGAAGGTCAAACTAACACCTCTTCAATTATTTACCTGGGTACAGAAAAATAGCTCTGGCATACAATAATTCTATGTTTCGAAAGATGAGGTGAAATCAGTCAGAGAGTTGCTAAAAAGCATACTAGAACATGTTAAAACTGTTGCAGGCACAAGGAGCCATCATCCCTTCTCTCCAGTGGACTCTGACAATGTTCAGATGAGCAGACTGTCCAGTTATAACTATAGGCTCATGCACAACATGTGTCTTCACAGTGTGTCTGACTCAGGATTCAGAAGCAAAAGCAGCAACATACAACCAGGTTGCTATGTTATTGCTGTTTATGATGACAAATGGTTCTTAGGATGTGTTGCAGAGTGCTGTGAAGCAGAAGGTGATGTATTTGTGAACTTCATGGCACCAGTGGGACCAGCAAGATCATTTCATTGGCCACGTTTGGCAGACAGGTGTTGGATTCCTTTTGAACATATTCTTATGACAGTTCCAGTTCCTACCACAGTGTCAGGAAGACAGTACAATTTGCCACTCATTGTACAGAGTACAGTAGCTAAAGTGTGGGAGAACTTCTGTTCAAAGCACAATCAACTGGTTTTTAGCAGTTAAGGTGCAGTAAACATTAATGATAGGTTGTGTTAATCTGTCTATATGTTGTTGCTTAGTGATTAAACAGTTGTGGGAGAGGATAAGAAGAGGCAGAACAGTTTACGATATGTTTTTACAAAATTGTGTTGTGGAACAATGGCCACATTAGTCACCAAATAAATCTGTCAGCTTCCATTGTACACAAATGTCTTGCAATAATATGCTGAAATTTTGATATATATATCATTATGGTCTACTTATGCAGTGTGTGAAATTTGGCTTGGATACCACTTGTCCCTTTTGTGCTACCACACTTAGAAAATACATGTTTTTCAGTTAATTTTTCAAATTTTTGTATTTTCGTGTGCATGTAACTCTGTTTTTGTGACTGATATGGGAAGATGACTTCTGTGTGTGTTTAGGCCACATTAAGCTTACCACAAAAAAATTTATACCCTTTTTGAGTGAATTATATTTGGCATAGAGGGCACCTACAATATGTACCTTTAACATATTACATTTTTTTAATCACATTTTGGAATTTTTTATTTTCCCCTCAGAAATGTGTTGCTGGTGTTTTGATTCATAGAGTGTGTTCACTAAATGGATGTTACTGGGTTGTAAAAATTTCACTGAACTGTGTGGAATAGTTCCAAAGTTATTTAGACTTGAAGTTGGGTCTGAAGATAGATTGCCAGATGCGGGTTGCAATTTCTGGGTCACACCACCTTCTTTCACAAGTCATAATTCTGGAACTAATTGGCAGGGGAAACTAATACTTTGTACACGAGTTTTCCACACATGGTAGAATTAGTGTACTGAATTTCAGTCAAATCTGAGACTGTGAGCTGGAGCCCCTGGTTGAACTGACATGGAATGACCCAATTGTGTTCTGTATCCACATACTCCTTCATGAGTATTGAGGCATCTGTGACAGCCAGAGAAATTTTGGTCCAATTGCTCATTCTACCACGTGATTTTCAGCAATATATTAGACTAATAGTATCTAACAGTGCCTGAAGTGCATTGGAATTTGTTAACAGTCATCACCTACCTTGATTTGCAGCTGTTCTCTAGCAGTTACTGGATTTTTGGTGGAAATCATAAACGTTGTTGAGCACGTGGCTAACACTAAATTGCAACAACTCGCTGCCTCATCAGATATGGTACTTAATCACCAAATATTCTTAGCAGCATAGCAGATATAATTTTTGTGTGGGTCATTGTCATTCATATCATTAGTTGAATATGAATTATATGTGGTCAACTAGAGATGGGACACCAATCTTTTCCAGAAACCAATTTGCCAGAGCAGTTTGTGAAGGCTACATTTTAGGGATGCATCCAAGACCTCTTTATTTTTTCGTCTTTTTTATGTAATGGAGTTGAATTAAATGTGATTTCTAATACATGAGAGCTGTAGATGTACACAAATTGAAGTACTGAACTAAAAGTTTTGCTTTTTAGACATGAGAAGTCGTGTGAAGTGGCAGCTAAAGATAGCTGTAACAAGTGTATTCAAAGAAGTAAACTTTGTGCCATATGTCTCTGGTCTCTAGAATTGTTACGGGGCAAAAAAAAAAAAAAAAAAATGAAGTCCATGTTACTGAAAGAAAAAGTTAATCTGGAAAATATTGCATTGCCAAATTGTTGTTACAATTAAAAGAGAATGAGCAAAGTTTCCCATAAACAGTCAGAATGTTATAACCCAACCTCATTGAAGTTGTACAGGTAGTCCATTATACTTAATCCTCTGTTGTTATAAAAAAGAGAGGGTATGAGGGAAGGAGATAAGGCCCACTGAGGACAGAGCACCTTTGTGGTTATTTTTAAAATGCCTGAAGTGAACTGTTTAAATAGGTACTCTCTCTCTCTCTCTCTCTCTCTCTCTCTCTCTCTCTCTTTCTAAAAAGGAATGATAGAGTTGATGGTGAACACTAGTCACTGGTGAGAGACCTTTAGTTGTTACATTGATTAGAACTTTATTATGTTGCCTTTCTTTCCAAACAGAAGAATGTACTTTTTGGTGCTTATTTTCTAATATATACTTACGGATTTACAGCTACACAGATTCACACAGGAACGATTTGTCCAGCAGGAAAAGGTACACAAAACTACAAATTTAGGATCAGGAGAGTTGAATGAAATTCTCTCACAGTTTGCGAAACCTAGATCGGGCAGAGGCTGGGAACTGCTGCGACCATATGACAATGATTTTATTACAAGGTTTGTACTACCTTTATTAAGTATTTTAGTGTGGAATTATCATAGAAGTTCTTTGCATTTTACTCTTCATTTAACTTTATATTTACTGCGGTATCGTACAACTTATTGGCCCAATTCTGTCAAATTAATATGTTTTAGTAAATGACAACAGAAACAAAGGTTGTGGAAATGAAAAGATGGAACTCTGGCAGCGTCTCTGTTTAAACTTGTCAAGCTTCATACTAAATATTGTGTATTTTCCTTCATCTTAAGGTATCCAGATGTCTTACAAAGACAGCAGATGATGTGGGAAGCCAAACAAAAGCAGCTTCAGGAGAGCTTTTCATTGCCCTCTACTCCAGCAACAGGACGCACTCGCCGGCAGTCGACGAGAGATTCAGACTCTGATGGGAGACCAGTTCTGTCATCACATTCTCGCCATCGACCATCAGGTGATTCTGATGCAGAAATTACGACTACTCCAAATAACCGACGAAAGTCGCACAAAGATTCTGACAGTGATAGTGGTGCAGAACGACCAAACCACAAAATTGCTCGTTCATTTGCAGGGGTTAAAGTGAAAGTAGAGCCTTTAGAATCGTGACCCATGTTTTGTTTTGACTGCTTTTGAGTTGCAGATTTATTTACTGTACTAAATATATGATGTAAATGACAGAATAGCTGATGTGACTGTTGTGACAGTGATTATAATTAATTTGCTTAATTGAAGTTGTTCAAAAGGACATGTGATTTTTGTATTTGGAACAACCCATCCAGAGAAGTGAGAAAGAAGTGTGTAAGCAGCAAGTGCTGCTGTAGATGTGGTACTTCATCAAATATTGCAGAAAACTATTTGTGTGAGGCAGTTGAAAGTGATATATTTATGTGATTGTTATTGTTATGTTCAGATTAGTGCTGTCATTTTGTGAAATATGTAATTTTTAATTTATTTTGTGGTACAATAATTTTTAAGTGAATTGATGTGCTGTTGACCATAATGGAAGCTGCTTAACTGTATGAGCTTCATATGTATTATACTTTCAGGTGTGGATGGCGTAACCCATTTTGTTTGTAAAAAATAGTCCCTGCATGAATTTCAGATTTTTTTTTTTTTCTGCCATATGAGTGAATAATTTTGTGGGAAAATAGACATTGTAATATTTTCCCAGTGTACATAACAGTGTGTGTTGTGGTGTACAGCTGTGAAACAGTGCTTATGTTTCAATTCTATAAATGAAATTGATGTACAGTTACCTGTATTAGTGACAGATATCATAACTTCTATTTCAAAATTACTCAGTGGCAAGATGTGACGTAATTGGCAGCCCTACCCATTATAAATTTGTCAAAACATTTACACAATAAAAATATTGTTTATCTTGGTCTTTGTCTTCTTCTGCAGTAAATGTATGTTAATTGGTTCTCAAATTTTCAAAATATATGTGAAGCACATACAGTAAGAGATTTATTGTGCCCCTCTCATTTCTCTTATTTGTTTACTGAAAAGGTGGTTTGTCTCCTTGCATCTTTTACAAGCCTTTATACTTTGTTTGACATTAATTTTCATTATTTATGTAATTATTTCACACTTGAAATTTTAAATGAGTTGATGTCAACGGTCTGAAATTGATAACATTACACAGCAGAGGTAACATAAGTTATAGGAAGTATGTGTGTAGTTGACGTAGACATCCGACAGTGAACAGGATTTAGAAAATATGTGTGTGGTAGTACAGGTCAGACTGTTCCAAGTCAAATGCCCGCCCATGGACACAGGTAGGCAGGGGTGTGCAAACAGCTCATGTACAGGCAGTCAGGCACTTGTGCCATAGTGTAAAGGATCCTACTGCACTAAGTGCATCCAGGCAGGGGTGACCAAGCAGTTCACGCATGTGCAGAATATGTGCAATAGCGACTCCTGGCGAATAGCCCATGCCAGCTGCACCTATTTTTTTCATATTTTTGTAAATATGTAGTTATATACAAATGACTAGCAGTTACAGCAAGAGAATTTGAAAAGTAGAGACATGTTGGAATGAAGAACATATAATTTGAAATTTGATAAGTAATGTAAACAGTTACAAAAGACTGGAATTGTAAATAGTAGTAGCATTTTTATTGTAAGTTCACTGCTAAATAGAAGCTGTATTTATGTGAAATGCTGATCTTAGATGTGCTGCAGTCATGTCACATGATGGTGTTTTGAAATGTGACTTGGAAAATTTGTAAAGTAGTTTCAGCTGCTATTAATACAACAAAGTCAAAAGGATCTGTTTCAGGTATTTGCGTTCTACACAAAATCCCTGAGAAAATATATACAACTTCTTCCGTAAATAATATCTTACCTCAGTATATTAGAAATTTCCCCTGCTTTATGTTGCATGTTGTCTATGTCAGTTGAAAAAATTTTAAATCCATTAACTTCTTTTTAAATCCTTATTCCATTTGACTGCATAGAATGAAACAACTACAACATGTGTAGGGTCAAAGAATATGCCTTAAAAGATGTTCCAAGCAAGCTTCTCAATGATATTGCACAAGTATCCATAAATTATTAAAAAATCTCAAAAACATGCGATAACTCAGTGAAAATGTTAAAACAATTGACAAGAAAGTCTGCTACTGTTACAACAGTTCACTGTCTGTAACTGACTCCTGCCAACCAACACTACTGCAATCCAATTGTGTCACTGTACATGGCAGACAACTCCGGCAAGGGCCAGGAAATTGGAATAAGAGAGCTTTGATGGTTGTGAATTAGCAAGAGACTTTTATAGGATGACTACATTAAAGCCGCCCAAAGAAGTGAGCTCTAAACTTTGTGACAACATGTGAGGCCTGTCTCTAATTGACTGAAAGTGATTAACTCGGTGAACACTCACACCCCTAAGGATAAGAAAATCCTTATCCAGTTTTACTTTGTCTGCCCTCAAAAAATTATTAATTATTACATATGAGAATGTTGTGATGAAACTGTTTTTTCATTTGAACATTAGAATATTCCTTTCAAGACTCAATATGTTTTTATCCAAATTTCAGAGAATGTGGAAGTAACTAAGATGGATTACTAGAAAATTTGACAACATAGGTTTTTTTGAAAATTCGTGTTGCACAAAATTGGCTCATCTTGTATTAGCACACATGAGAATCTTTCTTTCGGTACTGATTGTAGTTGACAACATCTATATCTTTTGATTATGGTCTACTCACTAACATCTATATCTTTTGATTATGGTCTACTCACTTTGACACTTAATGAATTTTATTGTGAAGATCATAAGCAGAGGCTGTACAAACATGCAACCATGTATGGGATTTCTGATTTTCTCTCTTCATAAACTAATAATATTGAAACAAATTGAAGCTGATGAAACTATGAACTATGTATCTGAAACAAGGGAAGTGACACAGTTCAGAAGTTATGACTGATATAGCATTGTTAACAATTTTGGAGGAAGAAGCCAGCCACACTGCTAGTGATTTTGATTCTGGAAGTTCAGTAGAGGTAACTAACAACTTTAACACCTCCTGCATAAAAAATATTATTCTGATCTCCCCTCTCCTCCTTTTTACATAAGTTAGAAGCCAAATTGAATCTGTGCCTAGAAACAATGCTATTCATTATTTGAAGAGAAGCATGTACTGGCCAGTCACTACCTTGATGAAATTGTCATTCAGACAGCCATAATATGTAGTTATTATTGCATCCAGATACAGAGGAAAAGTTGTATGTTTCATTACGGGAAGCCACTACTCAGGATAAACTGCTGGTGTTATAACTATTGTGACAATCAGAATATATTCAACTGAACTGAATTCAGAGCTTCTGGAAAAAATAACATTTATTTTATGTAGGTGTACTTGCAAACAACATAGGCTTACATCATTTGCTGTTACTATTACAAAAATTACACTCTGACCAGAGTTGTCTTGGTGGAGAAGTAGATCCAGTGAACATACTATGCACATTTAAGCATATTGTAAATAACTTCAGTTCATAATGTTTTATGTGTTATACAGATTGTGAATTTTCATTTGATAAATCCTGGAAATTGTATCTGCGCCGTGTTATGTGTGTAGAGACGAACATGCACAAACACTAGGCTGAATCGAAAAAAGAAAGAAAAAGGAACTCTAAAGAGAACTGGCACTCGTACTAAGCTGTTATACCTAGTAAAACTTTTTACTGCAAAAATAATTCTCTTATGTGTGTGATAGTGAACATGTTAATAGCAGTAGAAGTACCTACCAGAGCAAAAGGTGTAACATCTTTTAACTTAGCAATATACTGTGTCTGATTCTTCCTGAAAACTTTGTTTTGTTGCATATTGTTTGTTGCTGTGCACTCATCAGTGTTCAGCAATGAAAGTATGTCACAAAAGGGAAGTTCTCAAGTCACTCCCACACATTCAACACATGCCAGTAGTCACCTAGTATAATATGAAAATTCCCCCGTTACTCCAGTCACATACTGGTAACCCACCACCTCAATGAAACTTCCAGTGTGCAGACTGGGACCAGTTTAAAAAGGGAGCTGTTGATGTCATTCAGTGCAGCCCCCAACCGATTATAGTAGATTTGTGGCTGCTGTAAAATCTAATGCCAACTGAATGGATACAAGATGGTGACAAATTGTACTCAACGTATCAGCAAATTCCCAAGTGACATGATAGTTGAATATCAATTGAAGGCTTCTAATAAAAATAGAAGAGATAAATGGCACAGGACCGCAGCTGGACTGAATTTCATGCGTCTCAGTTGTCAAGCCTGGAACCTTGATACTCATCCACATATATCTGCTAAAAAGTACACCACAGTGATGACTTGGATCATTACAATAGAGATATAAAAAAATAATAAATTAGGAAGATATCAGGCAATGTGTGGAACTATTCGAAGAACATTGAGAATAGCATGGACTGATACAGAACAACTTCACTGAGGCCTGAGCATGCTGAAGACTAATAAAACTATCATTGCTAGTTTTGATGAAGCGTATTCAGAGTTCCTTAAACCTGTAGGCACCTGAAGGAAACAATGCATTCTAGAATTCCTTAATGAAATCTTGCCAACTGGGAAACTACCTAAAACGTTTAAGAAACTCAAGTAACCATACTTTTGGAACCAGGAATGTGCAGGTACATACATAATTTAACTACACATGGAGCAGTACTGCATGGTTGCTTTGCCCCAGCTGTCGCATATTGGAGGCAAGGGCTTCAGCATTTTTGGAAAAGTATATCTTTGCTCCACATAGAGTGTATTAGTTCTAGTGGACAACTGTAATTTGATATTGGTGAGAAATGCATGCTCAGTGATCTGGTACTATCCATTGTACTTTGTGAATAAAAAGTCACCTGGACCAGAGGGCATAAATACAGAACTCATAAGAAATGAAGTGTTTTTACTCAAACTCTACCTCCTTCACCTATGAAACACCTGCTACCTTACAATGGGGATCCCTGATATATGGTTAACAGCCACTTTCTCATCTGTATTTCAGAAATGGAAAGAAATAGACCCACAAACTATTGAGGTATAAGAATATTACATTCAAGTTATAAACTATACACTATTGTATTAAATAACACACGAAAGCCAATACTGGAGTCACTCTTGCAAGAAGAAGAGAATGATTTTTGAGTAGGGAGAGCTTTTACTGGTAATGTATTTACTATGAAACAGTTAATAAAGAAAAGAAAGGAATACAATTTACCCCCAAATATGGCATTTGTATATTTAGAGAAGGCCTTTGACAAGGTAGACAGGCACAAGTTACGGAATATAATAGCTAAATGAGGCTACACTCAATGTGTAATAAGCTAATTAAAAAGTTTATATAATGGCACCTGCTACAGACTCAGTTTACCCAATTAGAGTGGTGGAAATATACATATTAATCAGGGAGTAAGTAAGGCAAGGGTGTGTATTATCACCCAAGCTTTTTGACATTTATATGGGTAATATCCTACACAAGTTGCATAGGTGGAAGTAACAGGCACCACCTGGAATTATGTTAGGAAGGACCACTTTAAATGTGGTGAAGACTTGCTGATTATGCAAAACACTGAAGATAATCTTCAAAGAGCTATCTATTTACTACATAACATTTGTAAAGAATGTAATTTAAAAATTTATACGTCCAAACCAGTAACCATGTCATTCCAGGGCAAACGTCCAATAGGAGCATAGATTATTTTGTACAACAAAAGGTACAGGTCCAACATTTTAATGTTTTAGGCTGTGATATCTTGGATCATTACAATAGAGATATAAAAAAATAATAAATTAGGAAGATATCAGGCAATGTGCAGAACTATTCGAAGAACATTGAGAATAGCATGGACTGAAACACAGCTGAAGCTATACAAGATGACAACAGTGCTGGTTGTTTATACAGAAATGAAACATGGATACTAAGATGGAAGGACCACAGCCGTATATTAGCCACAGAAATGAAATTCATTAGGGCGCTACTGGAAGGGATGCGCTTTGACAAAATAAGTAACCAGGATAAATGGGCTCAGTTACAAATATTTGGAATGCAAAACAAAATTTACAAATATAGAAGCAAGTGGGAAGAGCATGTAGAAAGGATCAGCAATATCAGGATTCCAAAAATTGCACTGTCGTACAGACCTATTGGCTGAAGAAATACAGGAAGACCGAGGCAAAGGTGGACTGAGGTCAGAACATGTCAAAGGGCCTAATCTCTGAAAGGATTATGATCATGACAATGATTTTTGTTTTCACTTCAATATATATATATATGCATGGTCAAGAACAGCTACTATGAAATGTAACATTGTATAGCATTGCTTTCTTATTCATTGTAACTTTCTACCATTTTAAGGCTGCAGTGAGACTGTCTTTTTCTGACGGGACATCATCTGCCCACTCACAGTCTGAAATAGGAAGAGTTATTTGTTCCAAAAAGTCTTCAAGTTTTATTCAGCTACCACTTATAGCCGAAATTGATTATTTACAAAGTGACTCAGCACCTTCCTATCACTCAGCACACTTGGCAGCTGAGCGCAGCACACTAGTTTGAGACTGAACTTCCATGAGTTGCCACATATGGGCCATTAATTCCAGCACCAAATTGACAATGACAACCTTTGGCATCCCAAACTCGGGTAGCCAATGCATTACAATTGCTTATTGTTTCACCTTGATGATCTTTGCTAACATGAAGTGCTAAATCTTAAGTGTGCAATGCCATATGGCTGCTTACTACAGAGAGCTAAGCAGAGACACCTCTGCATGAAGTCTGGCTGCAAGGAACCTGTGAGCATTAATAATGCCAGTAAAAGATATTAGAATTCAGTTATTTATTCACTATGTCACAATTCGTCGTCCTCTAGCAATCTTGACTGTTGCTACTTCAGCTGCGTGTTGGAATGTAACTGATGTCTGTCAAGTTAGCTCAGTGTTTTTGTGCGCAGGAGGTGATGTCAGTGACTCTGGTAGCACAGCTGCTACCAGTGAGCAGGGCATTGCCACCCATTGTGAACTGGTTCTTTTGCCAGTTGCAGAGTGTACTCAGTCCCACTCTGAATTCTACAGTGACCCACCAACAATGTACCTGGTGTCAGTAGTTGTTTGGTCAGTTGATCTCCTCCCTGCACCTGAAGGCACCTGAGTGTTGAACAGGAATGTAGACTCCAACAGACCACATTGCTGGCTTTGACATTGAAATTAGGTACTGGCAGCATTCTGTGAGGTATCGAAAGACACCCTCAGTTTCATCTGTAGATGGTAGGTGGCAAGCAGAAATAGATACAGTTTATTGCAACATGCCTTATGAGCTAATGAATATGCTTGTCTCATTTCCTTTTGTTTTCCATCCTCTTTTGTGCTGAATGCTTATTCCTTACACAACAGACAGTGTCGTTGACCTGACCCACTTGTGACGTAGTGGCTTGGTTCCTGATTCCGCTTCTGTCTCTGGCATGACTTGAATTTGCATGAGGCAATGTGAGTGAGTTTCAATTTTTTTTTCTAATTTCTACCCCTTACTATTCTGTGTCATAACAATACATTAAATGCTAGTCAAACAACGGAAAGTCCAGGTTGGAATATCAAAGCAAACGGAAAGGACATATTGCTACTCACTGTGAAGACGACATGTAGAATTGCAGACAGGCACAATGAAAAGATTGTTACACATTAATCTTTTGTCCAAAGTGTTTATAAGAAAAGAAAAACACACACACATTGACACAAACAATTGAATACCTGGGTGTAACAAGAGTGTTAGTGGAAAAATGCCGTACTGAGATAAATGGCCTCAAAGTTTTGAAATTGTAGGAATCATTTAATACAACACTAATTCACTAAGAGACAGATTTATTATCAAGAATATGCAAATGTCTAATGTTCTGGCATAACATCCAGTCATATTTAATGAAACAAATTTAAATATTGACATTTGTAGAAACTCAACTAATGCTGTTATTGCATAGAATATATACTGTTCAGCCTCTTTGTTTTACAAATGTTCTAGCTCTAATTTTTTAGGGTTACTGCACAATCTTCAGTCCTCAAAGTCTGATTCAACATGTGACATGTTATTTGGGGCATAATTAATCACACATCACGTGTTTAGGACACAAGTAAGCCACTCAGCACTTTGTGATTTCAGAAATGTATATAATGATAATACATCTATTTTTTTTTTTTTTTTTTTTTTTTTTAGCAAGATTTACTCCTGGTTTAGGCTCATTTCTTAAATTAAGGTCAATGAAACTTAGAAAATAGGAACAATTGAAAATAGTAAATGGTCAATATACAGGAGTATATGTATGTGATCCTAATACCACATCCATTGGAGAATGCTAAATCTGTAACTGTTGCCATGTGGTGTCTTAAAAAAATATTGGAACAAGAGCCTTTGACCAGTCTTTTATCAGAGAAGCAGCATTAATGACATTGAATGGTTTGGCATACATTCTACATTCTTCCATCATTGTCACAGTTCAGTAGGAACTTCTATATTTTCAACCCTCTTTACCAGCATAACGTATTTTCCAAAATTTTGGTCACATTGGTTGTAGGAGTGACCCCTAACAGGGAAGAAACGTTCAGTTTCAATCTTAATCTGTTTGGCCAGCCATGATGAAAACATAACAACAGTGATATTTTTGTTCTGTCCACCACACATCGTAACACATGACTACTTTTAATTTGAAGGGAAGGTATATAAGCAAATCCACACCACAGCCATGGGCACCAGGCATGGCACCGTCCTATGCCAATCTTTTTAAGGGCCATCTACAGGACACCTTCCTAGGCTCCCAAAACACCAAACCTCTAGCCTGGTTCAGGTTCATTGATGATATCTTCATGATCTGGACTTGGGGCCGAGTCACCTTATCTTTGTTCCATCACAACCTCAACACCTTCTCTCCCATCCACTTCACTTGGTCCTCCTCAACCCAGTGTGCCACCTTCCTAGATGTTGACCTCTCTGGTGGCTCCATCTGCACCTCTGTACAGGTTAAACCCACCAACAGTACCAGCATTTTGACAGCTGTTATCCCTTTCACACCAAAAAAATCCCTCCCATATAGCCTGGCTACCTGGGGATAGCATATCTGCAGCAACAAAAGCTCCCTTGCTCAGTATTTGATAGTCTCACCAAGGCCATCACAGACAGGCACTACCCCCCAGACTTAGTTGGCAAACAGATTCCTTGTGCCATTTCCACTCACACCCCCAATGCTCCCACCAATCCCAAGAACCAGTCACAAAGGAATGTCACCCATTACTGCCACAGACTGGAACAACTGAACCACATCCTTCGCTAGGGCTTTGATTACCTATCATCATGCTCTGAAATGAGGGACATCCTACCTGAGGTACTTCCCACCCCTCCCAAAGTGGTGTTCTGACATCCACTCAACCTCTAAAACATCCTAGTCCATCCCTATACCACTCCCAATCCAAACCCCTTGCCAGATGGCTCATACCTGTGTGGAAAACCCAGGTGTAAAATCTGCCTAATCCACCCGCCCAGCAGTTCCTATTCCAGTCCTGCCACAGGTTTATCCTGCACTATCAGGGGAGCTGCCATGTCATTTACCAGCTCTGCTGCAATCATTGCACAGCTCTTTATATTGGTATGACTACCAACCAGCTGTCCATCAGGAGGAATGGCCACCACCAAATTATGGCCAAGAGCAAAGGAGACCACCCTGTGGCACAACTTGCAGCTGAACATAACACACTTGATTTAAATGGCTGCTTCACTATCTGAACCATCTGGATCCTTCGCTTCACCACCAGCTTTTCTGAACTGCGCAGATGGGAGTTATCTTTATAACATACTCTCTGCTTCTGTAATGATCCTAGCCTCAACCTACAGCAACATATTGTCCCCACACCCTCCACCCAACAGTTTCCAACTCCTTTGTCCTATCACCTCCTCTCCATTCATCACCCACCTTGTTTATTTGCAACCTTCTGCCAATGCATCCACCCATCTTTCCCTGCTTCTCTCCATTTTTGCTCCTTTTCCCCATCTCCCTGCCCCACAGCCTCCTGACACTACACTTGTTGGTATTCTAGTTTCTGCACACTCTAGCAGACAGTGTTTGTCTCTCTTCCCACCTGTACACTACTATCCCGTACTCTTCCCCACCTCCTCCAGATTGCTGCTTGTGTTCTACTTGATAGTTACTTTTTGGCCTTAGGTGCTGGAGTTGTCGGTTGTTTGTGCATGAAGTGTGCTTGCTTGTGTGTGTGAATGGTGTATGTCTCTCTTTTACTGATGAAGACTATGGCTGAAAGCTTTATTCATTCTATTTCTGTGACATGATTGGATTGTCTTGATGTTGTTTACAAAGACAATCATAGTTGATTCTGTTAAAAAGTAGTGTAGTGATGGTGTACACAGCTTTTCTCTCAGTAAATATTAATGTGTGTGATACAGTCATTTTATCCTAGTCAAACAATGGTTTCAGGCCCAGGAGTGCTAATAAAAAAGAGCAGAAAATTGTGTTAGTCAATTTGCTGGTCTAAAACTCGTATGTGTTACAAAGATGCTGTCCCATACTGAGGTTATCCTATATGTCCGGCAACACTGCCAAGTTGTGTCCCCCCACTCTTCACCTGTAAAATTATTTTTCTCCAATTTTTCTACATTCAGATACAAATGACATGTCCATGTGGGAATGACAGCAGGTCTAGTGAAAATGACTGTTCAGTGAGATTTGGTACAAGAATCATGTGAATTCAATGTAGACTGTTCCACTGCTGGTCCATGGGGCATGGGAATTGTGGAGCACCCATCAGCTTACTCATGCACAGGTACAGCTAGTATCGGCTACCCACCAGTTAGCCCTATTGTATGCATTTTGGGAATGCACAAATGTTGTGGCCACTCTTATCTAGAGGCATGAGATCATGGCAGTATGGTCACTTAATGCTACAGTCTGGTTGCCTGGCTGCCAAGTGTTTGTTGTTTCTTCAGCCCCACCCACCCGTGCACATGGGCACCTGGCTGTTGCTGGCTGACACTTGAACTGGAACAGCCTGGTAAAAGTGGAAGATGCAGAGCTAAAAAGTCTTTTGGCTGCTATAATGACCTGCACTGGATGGACTGACTGAGAGACATACTGATTCCCATGAACTCAGATGCATAAATGAATCTTCATAGTGTAACAATACGAGAGAAGGAAAGCTGCTACTCACCATATAGTGGAGATGCTGAGCCGCGATAGGCACAATAAAAAGATTAACACAATCATAGCTTTTGGCCATTAAGGCCTTTGTCAGCAGTAGACACACATACACTCACACATTTAGTATAGTTTCAGCTCTCTGAGACTGCAGATGTGTGTGCTAGTTGCTGTTGCATGAGTGTGTGTGTGTAAAGTACAATCTAACTTCTGCACCATTTCATTGCAGCAATGTGTTCATTGTAAATAAGTATTGTAGTAGTTCTATTATATGTTTATTACCTTATAAATAAAAAAACCTTTTTTTTATTTTAAATTCATTGCATTAATGTGAGCTTAGTAAATGAGTGTTGTAAAAGCATCCTTTCATATAGTGTTCATTAAAAATAATCCACTTGGGACTTGTGGAAGATACATTAGCTTATTTGCTTTAGTCTTAAATACTTGTCATGTATTATTGTTTTTCTGACATGTTCTACATCCTGGAGGACCTCCTCACTATGGATCAATTTGAATGAAAGTAAATCTAATCTAATCTAATCTTGATGCTTGAGCAAATCAAGTGATTAATGACAGAGCATGTGTTTGTTTACATGAGAGTTCTACTTGTATTTAAATGAACAGAATACAAATACCTAAAGGTAATACAGCTAACAACTCCCAAATAGTATTAATCAGCCACAAAGTTTTATTCTTGAATTATTTTCTATTTGCATAGCAGATTGTGTCAACCACAATTACATAGCTCCCCCTCCATCTTTCCTGCTTCTTTCCTCCACTGTCATGTCTCACTCAAACCTTGATTCAGCAGAAATCGGTAAAAATTAGCAGCCTTCAGTCAGATCATAGGCATCTGCAACCAGCAAGAGGAGAGACTTGTCACTGAGCCAAACCCCCCCCCCCCCCTCCTCCCCCGCCCCGGAATCTCATGTACAGCGTTGTTATTCATATATTTAGCGGTTGATTATCAATTTTCTAAGCTCTAATACGTTTTTTGTGACACTTGTAACATTTAATTCTTAAAGCATGACATGTGTTAAAAACAACCATCTAGGTTATATAAAGGATGACAATTTTAGAGCCTTGTCACCTCCTCCCACTCCATCCTCCTGGAAAAATTTCTGCGTACGTCCGTGAGTCAAATACCATATTTGATTGAGTACTAGTATTTGAGATCCTATAATACCATGATAAAATAGCAGCAAGAACTTCATTGTTAAACATGAGGGAGCTGTTAAGATGGCAGCTGTATGTACCAAGTGGAGCAATAGATGTCAGTTGATTAGTAGTCATTCCTTTATTATGACACTTGGATGAAATGACGTTTTAGAAGTGACACTGTTACAACCGCATGCATCCACAGCCACAGTCCAAGGAAAGGCTTCTTCTCATAGGCACAAGACTAGAACAGAATGGGCAGAATAACTCATTTACCTCTCATGATTAATTCACACATCCTCTCACTTTTTTATTTTTCTATTTTTCACCGTCAGTTTTCGTACCCCTCTGTGCTTGGGCCCTTGACATGGCCCATTCTTACCATATCATCAGTATGGCCCTCTGAAGTTGAAACATTTGCCAATGCCAACAGAGTATAGATATTTTTTGATGCATTTGGGAAATGTTAATTGATGTTGGGTTGTGTTTATGAAACTCTCAGAAAAGAAAATGTGTTCTGTTAACAGCAGTAAATTCCAGTTCATACTTGTCATGTCAAAATATTCCACACTCACATAGATCATCAATGGACCACCATGTCATGTCATATCACATCATGTCACCATCAAGGTTTCTCACGATGGAAATTTTGCAGGTTTCAACATCTGTTAATATCAGAAGTTAACATATTTTTGCCACACTCACTCATGTGATTTTGTGCTTTTGTCTCTTGTTAATTCTTATTTTTTTTTTTTTTGCCTTGATTTTGTGGCAGATTGCAGTGTTTAATGATGTTTTAGGTATTTTTTCCATTGAGTATTCTTCCATAGGAAAGATCGGATACATAAAAGAAAAAAATTATTTAGATTTTACCATAACAAAAATCAGCTGATACTTACACTGTTATAAATAAGAACATAAATTTACTAAACAATTTTTGTTAAATAACATTTTCAGGTCAAAAAGTCAGCTCAAATGAAAGAAGAAAATACAGTTGTGTAAGATGTTACTAGTTACACAAAAAAAAAAAAAAAAAAAAATAATCATATTGGTTGACGTAAACAGGCTCCATTTGTTCCCTTATAAATACTGTTTGATATGTTGTTGTATATATTTTTACTGGCAAATAAATGTTGATGTTTTGAAGTGTTGTTCTACTTCTCAACAATTTACCACACAAAATGAATCAAGAGTATATGCTATGAAGTTTGCTTTAGCCATTAATAAACTTTATTGTTGTCAGTTCCTTAATTTTGATTCTGTACTCTTGACTTTTTGTATCGTGGACAGTAATTCATAACCTCATATCTCGTAACCTCATTTTCACCATTCAGTACTGTTCTTAATCAAACTGACTTGACATGATGCCCGGTGTGGATACACACTGACATGACGGTGACATGATGTGACAACCTAGTGTGAAGCAGCCTTTAAGATGATATAGTAGTGAAATATGAAGAGATTTTGCCCATAGTATATAATAATGTATTATATATTATTAAGGCAATTGTTCTCCTTTCCCCCTTCCTTTTCAATTTGAGAGTATTTTCCAGATCCGGAGTAAGCATATTTCCCATACATGTGATTGCCTTGTCTGTTCTGTTCTCTAACCTCTGATAGAGAACTGCCCTAAAGTCATGTGGGGATGCATCTACAACCAATATCAATAACAAGTGGGTCTGGTAAGGCACAGAAGTGATTGGAGGGCCAATTTTAACTTCTGAAAAGCCTGATTTCACTCTTCAGATTATTGAAAAAGCCCTCCTTTTTTATGGAGACTGTTGAGCGAGTGGGCTGTGGAGGCTGCCTGGGAAATAAATTGTGCACGGAAGTTCACTTTTGCTAGAAATAATAGGTGGTCCTTAATAGATTTAGAGATAGTGATATACTGAATAGCCTCTACCCTCTTCACTGAGGATTTAACCGAAATAAGAGAGTGAAGGCTGCAAGAAGGCACAGTTAGAAAAGTTACACGTAAGTCATGTGTGCACAAGGGTCACAAAAACCAGATGGAGACTACACAAAAGTTCATCTGTTGTACAATCAGTGACCAGAATATCAATGAGGTAATCTACACATTACAGAATTCTGGCAACGGTGTTTTCAACAAATCTCTGGAATATGGTGGGGGTTCTACCCATGCCAAAAGGCAGTCTGTTGTATTGACATAGTCTAAATGGCTTGTTCAAGACTGATTTCTTCCATGACACATTGTCAAGAGTCAACTGAAAATACATATCTGTAAAATCAATTTCAAAGAATTTTGTAACTTAAGAAAAGAGTTCATCCAAATAAAGCAAGGGACAAGAATCAATATCCACTTGAGCATTAATGATTATCTTAAAATACCCACACAATTGAAGAGAGCACCCAGGTTTCCTAACCACCAGTAATGCCAAACCCCACTGACTGTAGGACATGGGGAACAGTACTTGCTGTTATTCCAATTGGTCTAGTTCACCATTGACCTCTTCCTTAATACCCAACAGGATTGAAATGGCTTTGCAGAATCTCAAATTTGCTGTCAGCTTTTAGATAAGGCACGCCTGAAAATCAACTGCTTTCCCCATATCAGAGTAATACAGTAGTGTAAACTGCATATGTAGTGATCCAGTGTCAGCATGGTGTGCAGGTGGGCTGAAAGAGTGCCCTACATGATATAATGAAATTCTGTAAGTGGGATATGCATGTCATATATATTCTTGAGCAACAGATCTGTGACAGATTACAAGTGACCATTAGTTGCACATGAGCCAGAATTGGCATCTCTTGATGACCATTATAATTACCTAATACAATGTTGGCATATAAAGAACTCAAAGAATGATATAAATTGTTAACTAAGGACACAATTACTTTTGTGCAGTTGTGATGAAAGTTTTGTCTTACAGGCAGTGTATATAATAAACAAATGGTACTTGTCTTGATTTCTGGCAACAATGTCTAGGATCTGCAATCTTGTTGAAAAATTCTCTAATATCAGGTCTAATTTTTGTGGTTGAAATACTATTTTCATTATTCCACTTAAGATTTATTTCAAAGACAAACCACAATAACCACATTATCAAAACAATTTTTACAGACATAGGGAAAAAATGTTCACACAATCTAGTGTACACTTCATAAAACTGTTACATCAAGGTAGCTCTTAATACATCACAACTGCCATTTTCAGACCAGACCATCAATGGGGCATTTACCAATATTGTTACAAAGATGAACATTGAAGTCTTCACAGCAGTATAAATATTTTCTATGATTTTGATTGTTAACAACAGAATTCTTATTTATGTACTTATCTGTTACAGTTAATTATTTTACTTTACAAAATGTATGTTTAGATCTGTATGGTGATGGTGTTGTGGATAATATATCCAACTTGATATGATATGGAAATAATACTTTATTATGTTCAAGCAGTACGTAGTGAATGAACATGACTGATCAATTTGAAACCAAAGAGCACACTGTGAATACACAGTCAACACCAAATATCATTCATTGTGAAGCTGGATTGATTGTCAGGTTACACAACAGCATTACCATTGAGGAACAAACATTGTACCATAGAATGGGACTGAACAGTCAAAATCATCACATAATTATTGGCAGTAATGCTAAATTACAGAATAACCATGGGGACTGTGGAATACCATGACACGGCTGCCTGAATCATCACCAAACCCCTACCATGTTTCTCTCTTAGTATGTAAACTCGGCCAGAAAATAGAAACAGTGTGAAACAAGTCTCATCCAACCAAATAATATTCTTTCATCTCCCCATAGTCCAAGTTTTACGGCTTCAGCAGCACATTTTCCTGGTACAGGCATTTGCATCACTGATGTGTGATTCTGGAATTCCAGCCCGCCCTGCAGTTCCCTGCTTTTAGAGCTCCCTTTGTGTTGTGAGTACTCTCTGGGAAGAGTCAGACAGTATACTTCTTCCTCCCACAGACAGCTTGTGAAATGACCATGATGAGGAAAAATGAGAAATTAGAGCTAATACAGAGGTTACCGACAATCATTCTTCCCATGCACCATCTGCGAGTCAGACAGGGAAAGGAAGATCAATTAGTGGTATCAAAAGTACCCTCCACCACACACCATTAGGTGGCTTGCAGAGTATTGCTGTAGATTTAAATACAGATGTTGTCTTGGTGCTGACAGTGTTTGCTAGTGTGACATTCAGTTTCGCATTGATTTCACACCTGTCATCCTCTTATTTCTCATCATGATCCTCTTCAATGACTATCTGTCATGATCACTCAATATGCAGTTTTGTCTGCATTGTGACTTCTCACATGATGCTTTTCTGCTTTCCCTATATGCTGTATAAAGTTTTGATTGTGGATCTCCTGAAACACCAAACACTTTGTTTACCTTGTTTAAGGAAGCACCTACCATACAAGCACTAAAAATTTGCCGACATTGGAATTCACTTAGCTTTGGTATAATGCTCTTACAACTATGTAGAATACTGTTCTGAGTGTGACTGACACTTGAAAAGTGTAGAGCACATTGCATAGGTGATGTTTGTGGTCAAATACAACTGTGTAACCTGCAGCTTGGCTAGCAACTGCATCTATATTCAACTGTGCATTTCTCATAGTGTTTCCATATTTTTGTCCAATTCCTGAATGTATGATATTTTGTGATGCTATGAGACCTACTACTTCCAAAAAGTATAGTCATCCAGTATAGTAGAAGAACTTATAAGAAGAGTAGTTTCATCTCATGAAATCTTAAATACAAACTCTTTTGTTGTTGTTGTTGTTGTTGTTGTTAAAGTGGTGTATGGGAAACAGACAATTTAATTGTCTTTGTTATGACAGTACAAACCAGAATTTTTTACTGTGAAGCAAAAGGTATGAATTTTGACAAAATGTTTGTAAAATTGACTGTGTTACAGAGTACAAGCAAGATGTAAAACTATCTGTTATCAAGAGTCTTGAACTTTTCACAATATGACATGACTGTTTGGTAAATGGCAAGTATGTTTGAACATACAAAACACCATCAAAAGTTATCTTAAAATGAGGATGTAAAATACTAGTAATGCAAAATGAAACTACATGTAAGTTACAAACAAAAGTTACTATCTTTCTTTAGCAAAGAAAATTTTTCAAACCTAATTTCATACTTTTAATTAACATCAATGAAGACAATTTGAATAAGAAAATAAAATTAAGAAAATTTTTTAAATTGTCCATCAAATATTACTTACAATCACTTGTTTGTCAAACAGAGAAGAAATAAAATGTGAGTTTGCAATGTAGTGTAAAATGACACATATGTGATTAGACAAAGTATGAGATAATTATTATATTTATTTAGTAATTTTAATATGGTGTACAGTCTAGTATCTGCTAACTGAAAGCTTAGAAGACAAGTTCAAACATTGATTACATTAACAGTTAGTTTTGAGAAAATAGTCATTAAAGCATTAAACTATCTGTGCATACATTTTTGTATGATAATTTAGTTAACAGATAATACTGAGAAAGCATAAATGAAAATGCTAAAATGGCTTGTAAATTTACACAAGTTTGTATTCCACAGACTGCTTTTTTATAAAATTCTTCACTGGTTCTACTCACTTTTCTCCATGTAGTGGAGATGCTGAGCATCTCCGCTATATGGTGAGTAGCAACTTTCCTTCTCATAAAATTGTTACATTCCATCCTGGATTTTCCATTGTTTTATTTTTCTCCATGATCATTTATTGTTGAAGACCTAGTTCTTTTATGAGTCACATCTTTGGTTTAGTGTGGCTCTTGTTCTCATCAAGTTACAATCTGATTTGTGATACAGTTCTCTCATCCAGGTTACACCCTCATATTGTTTCTGTGAGACTAGTTGAACTCTGGTGTACATAAATACACACGAGTTAAAAGGCAGTTATGGATTCCAGATTCATGAAGCTAATACGTAGAAAATGAATATACCTCCCACTGTCATTACATGTGAATGTGATGTAGTAAAACTAACCTACTCCAAGATATACATTTGACAACATAAGTATAAAAGTATAAAAAAAGTCCATATCATGCATATGCAATCCTAGGTCTAATTTTTCAGGTATACAAATTTTGAATTTTAACATTAATTTAAGTGTATTACATTATTATGTTAATAGTATACACATAAATTAGTGGTCCACACAACTTCAGTGACTTTTGTAATCTGTAGTTAATAGAATGTTACTGTTATTGCCTAGATAAATTTTATAAAAATATTGTAAACAACTAAGAGTGAGAAGCATTTGATCTGCTGAAGGAAATATAGTTCTGTGGTTTTATGCAGCTGTTGTGACAGGTGATTACACTGGGGGGGGGGGGGGGTGGCATTTAGCGGCATGGGAATTGGGAAAGTAAATGGGTCTTTTCCATGGTATCATATAGTATATTCAAGGGATAGGAAAATAGCTGAACAGGAAGGGAAGATTAGAGCCCTTAAGGCTGAACTGGATAGTACTAGGGAGGAATTGATGAGGTTAAGGGGGAAGAAGGGTGAGGAGAGGTGGGAAATGATAGCAAGGAACAGGGGCCACAGAAAGAGAACAGTGTCAGACAGTTTCATCATTGGCACAAACAACAGATTTACCTTGCTGCCTCAGCTAATTAAGGAAGAGGCTCCAGTAGAAGTGTTAGTGTAGTCAGCACTCAACAGACTTTCAGTAAGAAACCAACTCTTTCAAAAATAGTAGAAAGTAGGAGGAAGATCCTGTTGCTATGTAGTAACCATGGAAGAGGTGTGTGCCAGATCTTGCATGGAAAATTTGGTGACAGGTACCAAGGCACAAGTTTTTTCAAGCCCACTGCACATCACAGCCAAGTGATAGAGGATGTAGGATAATTGTGCAAGAGTTTTATGAAGCAGGATTATATTGTGGTAGTGGGTGGAGCAGGAAACAGTATTGATAGGGATCATGGCTACGATATTGAGTGTGACCTGGTAAAAATAGCATCCGCAAAGAACCATGCAAATGTTGGCTTGGTTCCTGCTCTAATGCTATATGATCAGCTCCAACTGAACAGCTCTGTCAGATTAGCTGCTTTGGGTGGCTACTTTGTCAGTCACATGTTTGGTTCCTGTTGATGGTATTGGGAAGTGGGACTTCACAAGACATGGCCTGCATCTCAATAGGGAAGGGAAGGGTAAATTGGCTGGGATGATAGAAGAATCTTTAAGGGGGGTGTTGAAACTCATGGGAGTACTTCTTTTTTAGGCTAAGATCAGTGTCCAGTGATTCAATATTGAATGAAATTAAGCTTAAACAGAAGCTCAGATAGGCAGGTATTAGAGACGTAAAAATATCACAAGATTCTCATAAAAGTACAGTGAAAAATAATGTTAGTATGTCACAAGATTCTCATAAAAGCACAGTGAAAAATAATGTTAGTATATTGCATCAGCATATCAGGGGATTAAAAAAAAGTAGATGAGCTTCTTGTTTGTTTGGAAGATTTATAAACTGAGGATGGAATAGATGTACTATGTCTGTCTGAACATCATATAGTCACAAATATGGAAAATGTAAATGCAAGTGATATAACCTTTCAGCACATATAAGTAGAGACACTAGGGACAGAGCAAGAGTTGTCATATATGTTAAAACCTGTCATAGTATGAAAAATTTAGACACTAAAAATTTTTGTGTAGAGCAACGTATAGAAGCATGTGCATGTGGGATTAAACTAAATAATGATACTTTTATAATCGTAGCCATGTATAGATCCCCACTGAGAGATTTTCAGCTATTTTTGAAAAAACTTGGATTCTTTGTTTTGCTATCTGTCAGACAGAGGGAAGAAAATTATTGTTCATGGTGATTTCAATGTAGATTTTCTAAAAGAGTCCAATAGAAGGCTTGATCTTTAAGTATTACTTATTTCTTTCAAATTGACATCAATTATTGATTTTCCTACTCAGGTGGTATAGGAGAGTAGCACACTGATAGATAATGTTTTTATAGACCAAGATAAATTTAATCAAATAGAAACTTTTCCTGTTAAGAATGTTCTGTCTGATGATGATGCACAACTAGTTACAGTAAATGATATAGCTCCATACAGTAACACAAAACAGTCCTCCAAAATAGTGGATTCAATTAATGATTTAACAAGTGAAAATTTTAGGGTAATATTGCAACAGTTAGACTGGGATGAGGTGTACAGGGAAACTGATGCCAATTTAAGATTTAATCTATTTCATGGTACCTTTGTGAGTATATTTGAAAACAGTTTCCCTAAGAAAACAGTGAAATATGATTATAAGAAACCATGTAAAAAGCCATGGCTTACTGAAGGGATAAAAACACCTTTTAAACAGAAAAGGGAAATGTATGTTATAGCTAGAGGGAGTAATGATCCAGAAACAACGAAACATTATAAAAATGCTGCTCTGCATTGAGAATGTCCAGAAATTATGTCTGAGATTAGCACATCTGATAATAAAATTAAAACAAGTTGGAATATTGTTAAAAGGGGAACAGGGTGTGGCGTTGATAGGTCATATCGACCATAGACAACATTAATCTTTGCGACTCAGGTCACTCATCCGAACCGCCATGTTAATTCATTCTGTTGTACTGTGTGCATGGGTATGATGATTCTCAAAATATGTGTATGTGCAGATATTAGTGGGCACAGTTTATTCCATATATCGCTATTCATATCCTGTTCCCATACTGGTGACCCCAAAGTTTCTACATCTTCTTCGACTTCCGCACTGGGTGTTGTAAGTCAACAGATTATGTGCATGCATGCCACCATGGCCACCTCACCCTATGCTTTGTTCAAAGATTTGGAAGCCCAACTATGACTGCCAGGCCCCTTCAATCCTTTGCCAACAGCTGGCTCTCCATTACTCCATAGTGATTCGCTACCTGCAACCACATTAACCTCAAACTTTGATGTTCTACAATGGTCGAGTGCTACACCGTTAACTCAAACTTTGCCAGACTGTGCTCGCCAACATGTGAAGTGTGAAGTGGATAATATTGAGAACTGTGTACCTACCGATTGATCATATAATGTTCAAAGTGGTCTACATTCACACATGTACTATGACTCTCAATGAGCCGCAACAACAGTTACTGTCATGCCATGTGCAATGCCACCATTTGCGCAAAATGCACCCAGCTGCTATCAAACACTACCTGTTCCGGTTTTGCCTCAGTTTCAGACTAACAATGGCCATTCTCATGCGCAAAATTCTCCTCGCTCAACCCCCAGACCTGTTGCTCAACTTTTTGACCATGTGGGTTCGAGTACATCTTTTGGCATTTTGCCTCCCAGGAGCGTGTTACCACACCACAGTGATCTTTCGCAAGTTCCACTGGTAATTTATAGTCTGACCCCACGGGGCGTGTTTTCAGTGTGTGCGGAGAACTCACACGTTTGTCACATGAGTTACCAACCCCCCCCTCCCCCACACTCGCAGTGGGCCCTGGTTCTGGCCGCTCAGCTGCTCGGCTCTCCAGCAGCTCTGCCTGTGTCTGCTGCACCGGCCTTCCACTTTATTTCCGTGGTGGGCAAATTCAAATCAGTACCTGTAAACTATGGTCCAGTTTATGGGACCCCTACACGTATCGTGCAACCACTCATACTCATGGTACAGACCGTGCCAGCTGTGTCATGTTTTCATGACACGTCAAGGACAATGCAGTCCACCATTGCTATGGACATTCTTACCAGTAACACACCCACATCTACTGTGCATGCCTGTTGTACAGCCCCTCCTGCCACAGACCAGGCAGTTTTCCAAGGGACATGGAAGCCACCTTTGTCCTCTCCCCCAGGTCATCTGCCAATGCTGCCACGTTTGTGCTTGTTGAGCATCTTTTCAAGTTGCATCACGTGTCTGACAACAACTCTAAATTCCTGTGTCTCGTCATGCACCTCCATGATCAGTCAGACTTAATTTGCAATCTACTCCTCTCGCCACCGCCTCCACTGAAGTACAAGTTCACAAAGAAAATGATCATTGAATGACTCGCTTGCTCACCACAAGAATTAATCTTCAAGATCGTGTACAAGAAACACCTGGGGACTGAACTCCATCACAACTCTAGCGCCGCCTTCAGTTACTTGTGAGTGAGCATACCATGCCAGACGTCACTCTGTGGGTGGTGTGGTCTGCCAAATTGCCTACTGACCTACAGATCCACCTGCTAATGCACACCTTTGAGTCAATCAGCACTCATCTCCGCATCACAGACCAACTGAATTCATTGCTACAACAACACCAACCAGCTCACCACTCAATGCTAGTTGGCACAACTGCTCCTGCTTACTGGCCGTCTGCTGGCAGAGGCAGGGCTTGCTCCATCTCCGCATCTCCACACCTTCTTCATCACCTGGTACTATCCGCTCGCTCTCTCCATTGTCTGAGCACACCAGGATCGCCCATGCACCATACGCGCTGGTATATGTGCTGGAACAAATCAACGAGGACATGCCTCCTCCACTGCCGCAGTCACCACTACCATGGCATCCCGCTCATCCATACTGCTGGTACCACAATACTTTTGGTGATAATGTCGAGATGTGCCGATTACCTTGCCAGCACCCAAACGCCAACCACAGGACCTAAAAGATGCCAAGTCCTGTGGGGAACCTCACAGGAGTCCTCATCATTGCACTCCGCCCACTCGTCCGCCCGGCCGAGCGGTCGTTTGTACATGACTGGCATTTCGTCATAGCTTGTTTTCCTATTTGACATTGGTGATGAAGTGTCTATCATACCTATTTCATGGCTCCCCCCGCCGTTTCACCAATGAAGTCACTTCTATGAGCTGTCAATGCATCAACATTACAAACCTCAGGCTCTGTCAAAGTGACGGTGCACCTATCTCCTCTGTGTCTTTTGTGGACTTTCTACAATGCCGACATCAATGAACCAATTCTCAGTATGGATTTTTTGTCACATTACTAACTCTCTCCAAACGTAGTTCAGGGATCAGTACTACACCATCCCACTAACATTCAGACACTGTGCTCCCACACTTATGTTCCACGTTCTGTTTCTCTCATGACGTGTGAGTTGATATGCGAGTTCTCCACCCTCGCGGGCAACATTGTGATCTGTGTCACTAACCTACTGTCATAATACGACTCAATGGCACAACTCCTCCAGGAAAACAATGAGCTGAAACAACGAATAGCACACACGTACAATGAGCTTGTCATCGCTCGTACCTCACTGCTGAAACTACAGTCCACACTCCCACCACCTAATCGTGTTTCTTGAGTAGATGCCAGCTCGGACACTCATCAGGTTAGTCCAAAAATATTAATTGCATGTGACGATTTATGCTTGGAAGACTCCGCATCCCCAATGCACTCGCCACTTTCACTGCCATATGTGTCAGACAGTGCTTCTAATAACAGTCACGTGCACAGTACCACCATGCCCACTGTTTGAGTAGCCGCCCCACGTGTTGATAAACATTCCCCCTCTCTCTCTCATCAGCCATGTAACTTGGCAGCCATTGCTGTTCCAAGTGCGATGTCAATGCAGCACTCACCTGCGCTGGGTACTAAGTGCATGGTTGACAGCAGACAGTTGTTGTGCATTCCAACCTGCTCCGTGCTGCACGCACAGACGCCCTCTTCAAACAAGTGCATGCCGCACTCACATACTAGACATGTGACTTTCTTGCAGCCTTTTCCCACTTGCACTAATGGCTACTCCTTGTCACGCCCTACCCATAAAAAAACTCTGCATTAGGACACTGATCAGTCTCATCTGCAGTTCTCAGTTTCTTCCATCACTGATGGAACAACACTTAAGAAAGTTACCACTGCTAACCCTCCTATTAGGTACAAGGTTAGATGCCTCAATCCTATTAAGTTGTGTGCAGCCCGGCAGCAAATTAACAAACTTTTGGCGGCAGGTATCCTGCAACCTTCAGACAGCAACTGCTCTTCACCAATCCACCTCGTCCTCAAACATGACAGTTCTTTCCGAATGTGCGGTGACTACAGACGTTTAAACACTCGTACTGTCATGGACAATTACCCCGTGCCTAACATAAATGATTTCACTCATATGTTATCGGGCACTACAAACGTCAGTGTTATTGACTGTAAACGTGCCTACCACCAGATTCCCGTAGCACCGGATGACATCCCTAAAACATCTATCATCACACTGTTTGGTTTGTTCCAATCCAACTTCATGCCATTCGGCCTAAAAAATGTGGTGCAAACGCGGCAGCATTTCATTGACTCCATCTTACGATAGTTTGAGTTTTGCTTTGCATATCTGGACGCCATACTCATTTTCAGCAAGTCAGCCAAGGAACATGAAAATCATTTATTCATGGTCCTCCAGACCTTGAACTCCAATGGCGTTGAGGTCAACAAAGAAAAATTCCAGTTGCGTCTGCCTTCAGTCACATTCTTGGATTACACCATCTCCACCGATGGAATACAGCCTCCCAAATCCTGCGTGGATGCCATCATTTCACTGCCACCCCTGGCTACTTACAAAGAACTCCTGTGTTTCCTGGGCACAATAAATTACTATCATCTTCACCTGCCCTCTGCTGCCCCCATGCAGTCCCCGCTGACAGACTCACTGTCAAGTAACCAGACTTCAGGACTCAAACCCGTTCACTGGACTGCACCTATCCTGGAGGCTTTCAAGGTATTAAAGACTTCTTTAGCGCACCCTGTGACACTTGCCCACCCCGACTCCTCGGCCAAGTTGCTCATCACTATGGACTCCAACCCCCAGAAGACCCACCCCTCGGTGTTTCCGTCACTTTGATCTAGTCTCCCAATTCGCAACCGACATTTGCTACATCAAAGGCATGAACAACATCGCCACAGATTTTGTTTCGTGGATCAATACTATTTCATGCATCATTGACTTATCCAACCTGACCGCCCTACAAGCCTCTGACAAGGAATCTCAAGCTCTCCTCATGGACCCTCAAACATCCCTTGTGTTGTTTACTAAAGCTCAATTCTCCATTGTTGTGGATGTGGTGTGGTGTGACTCTTCTACTGGTACCTTACACCCGTTACTCCCGCCTCCCATGCATTGGCAGGCCTTCGACACTCTGCATAACCTCGCTCACCCTGGCATCCATGCCACTACATGGCTTGCCTCCGAGCATTTTGTTTGGAAAAATATAAAATGGGACTGTCAGACCTGGGCACACAGCTGCATCCCCTGTCAATGCAACAAAATTGGCTGCCACACCACGCCACCACTGGACAAGTTCGACATCCCTCCAGGATGATTTTGTCATGTACCTATCAATCTTATCGGTCCTCTTCCACCATCTGAGGGCCACAGATACATTCTATCCACAACTGACCACACATCCTGCTGGGTAGAGGCAGTCCCCTTACCTAGCATCACTGCCGAGACTATGGCCAAGGGTTTTATCTCCTCATGGATTGCTAGGTTCAGTTGTCCGACCACCATCACCACCGAGCAGGGTCGGCAGTTTGAGTCTTCCCTGTTCACCATTTTATGTAAAGTTTGTGGCATAAAGAAAATTCACACCACAGCCTACCACCCACAAAGTAATGAGTTAGTGGGACAGTGGCACCACACTCTAAAAATGGCGCTCGGATACCACGACTTCCTCTGGTCCGAAGCACTTCTGCCCCGACTTACAGGGAACTGTCTCAGAATTCATTTTCGGGGAGAACCCCATCCTACCAGGGGAACTCATTCAGCCTCAAGTACCTGAAGACTTCCTCCCCTTCCCAGATTTCATAAGTCGCATGCGCACCCACTTCAAACATGCACACCTGCACCCAACTATCAGCCATTCACCATCAGACACTTATGTGCCAACCGCTCTCAACACTGGCCCCCATGTAATGCTGAGAGATGATTCAGTCCGACAACCTCTGCAACCACCTTATTTTGGCCCCTTTAAAGTCCTCCTGTGGGGTGATAAAACTTTCAACATCATCGTCAAAGTCCGCAAACTGTTTCGTTACAACGACTCCAACCAGCATTCATGGACGCCGACGTCTCTCTGCTGGCTCAGTCTGATTCTCCTAACTACTCTCCTGCGTCTTGCTCCCACTGTGGAGCCTGAAAATGTTTCTCCTTGGGCCACCATGCCAGTTTGTTCACCCAAAGCCTCCCCATGACCTTTCATGGGTTTCTCAGACACGTCACCCTCCACCCCGGGTGCGGGTTTCGCTGCTACCTCATTGACTATGGAGACACCCTCTCCCATAGTCACCCTGCTCTGCAACGTACCCCCACACCATGTGGACAACTTTTCAGTCATCATTCTTGACGACCGAGTTCTCATTCTACTCACAGAAAACGTGGCCCCACCACCCAATGACCAGTTAAACATCAGCGTTGTGCATAGCCTCACCCTCGCCAGACAGCTCGATTAGCATCCGGGCTTGCCATACTTACACCCTGTCATTCGCCATTAAAACTGTGAGGATGGGGCGTGAGTCGTGCTTGGGTAGCTCAGTGGTAGAACACTTGCCCGCGAAAGGCAAAGGTCCCGAGTTCGAGTCTCGGTCCAGCACACCGTTTTAATCTGCCAGGAAGTTTCATATCAGTGCACACTCCACTGTAGAGTGAAAATTTCATTCTAGATCCGCCATTCAACTTGCCTGCTCTTGGGGTGGCCACAACATTGTCCATCCTCGCTGGCTCAACGACTTTGAGGTGGACCTGCCTCCCGTCGCTCCGCCTCCACACCCTGGTTGGGCTGGAGGTCCTGGTCTGCGTGTCTACCAGCTCATACAACAACCAACGGCGTCGATGCCCACGTGGTCTTCCCTCAAGGCTCACGTGTGGCACTCCATACTGCGGGGGAGGGGGGGGGGGGGCGCTTTGTGTCATTGATAGGTCTTATCAACCATAGACAACATTAATCTTTGGGACTTAGGTCACTCATCCGAGCCGCCATGTTAATTCAGTCTGTTCTTATACCTTGTACTGTGTGCACGTGTATGATAATTGTCGAAATATATGTATGTGCAGATATTAGTGGGGGCAGTTTATTCCATATACCGCTATTCATATCCTGTTCTCATAAGGGCAACCAAGAGCACAGGAAGACTGTATTTCTATCAAGCTCAATGAAAAGTTTGTTAACTAAAAGTCAGAAGTAGAAAACATTTTTAATAATCATTTTTAAGTGTTCTGTAGAAAATAGTATACAGCTAGCCATTAGAAAATGTGAGGCAGTACATTGAAGGGGCAATACCTATGCAATTTGATAAAATTTAAATTCAGCCCACCTCTCCTACTGAAATCTGAAAAGTAATACATTCACTCAAAAGTAAAGCTCACATGGAATTGATGGCATTTCCAACAGAGTACTAAGAGCTTTTTTCCAACATATAAGTAGGATTCCCAGCTGCATATGTAGTAGCTCACTGGAACTGGGCATTTTTCCAGACAGACTGAAATACACTAATGTTAAACCATTGCATATAAAAGGGGATAGGTCTGAAGCTAACAACTACTGCCCAATATCACCTCTAACATCTTTATCCAAAATTCTTGAAAAAGAAATGTATTCAAGCATAGCATCACATATTTGAAAAATGAAGTACTAGCAAAATATCAATTTGGTCTCCAGAAAAGCTTTCCAGCAGAAAATGCTATATATGCTTTCACTGATCAAATATTAAATGTTTTGAATAACCGGATATCACCAGTTGGGATATTTTGTGATATCTCTAAGGCTTTTGACTGTGTGAATCATGAAATTCTTCTATTGTGGTATAAATGGAGCAGTGCACAAATGGTTTAGTTCATATTTAACTGGAAGAATGGAGAAGGTTGAAATTAACAGTACAGATAGTCTGCAAAAATCTCCAGAGTCCTCTAACTGGAGAGGTATCAAGAACGATGTCCCACAGCATTCAATCTTGGGTCCCTTGTTGTTCTTAATATATTGTGAATTGTGGTTTATTAGTCTCATAACATACATAATCTAAATCATTTGATTTAGGTACAGGAGACACGTCAAAATTTTGCCATATACATACAACACCTGATTTTAACAAATGGTGCCATAACAATAATACAATATAAAAATACACATACAATAAAAAAAACTAACAATTAATTACAACAACTGATTTTAACAAATGATATCATAATAATAATACAATTTTGTTACACATTCAATAAAAGACTAACAATTAAGTAACACTTGCTCAAATTATCATGTCATCCTCTATGAATTCTTCTACTGAATAGTAGCATTTCTCCCAAAGAATCTGCTGTAGCCTTATTTTTAGACTCTCTGGCTTCATATTAAATATATTTTTGCCCATTAGCTTGTTATATAGTGTCATCCCCATATACTGTGGAGTTCGTTCATATAATTTCAAATGGTGTGTGGGTAACATGAAATTATTTTTATTTCTTGTGTTGTATGTGTGGTTAAAATGATTTTCCTCAAATAATTTTTGTCTGCTGTGTACAAAGATTATAATTTCATAAATGTATATGGAGGGAACTGTTAGGATTTGCAGGTTCCGAAATAATGGGCAACAAGATTCTGTTTGTTGTACACTACACATGTATCTTATAATTTTCTTTTGCAGTTTCAGTATTCGAGATACACTACTTGAATTTCCCCAGAAAATGATACCATACCTAATGACAGATTCAAAATAACTGTGATATGCTATTTTTCGTGTACTCATGTCAGTAGAGTTTGCTAGTATTTGCATTGCAAATGCAAAGCTGCTTAGTTTATTTGATAGTAACTCAATATGTGTACTCCAGTTTAAGTTGTTGTCCACATTTAGTCCTAGGAGTTTGACTGTGTTTATTGTGATGATTGTGATGATGTATTTTAAGATCCACACATTTCAAATGTTTGGTTTTGAAATGTACCATATTGGTTTTTGCAATGTTCAGTTTCAAGCCATTTAACTGGAACCAGTTTTCTAGAGTACCCATTGTGCTCACAATGGAGCTCTGAATTTTTTCTGCATCATCTTCAATTAAAACAGAAGTATCGTCCACAAACAGAACTGACGGGGAATTTATATTTATGGGCAAGTCATTTACATAGAATAGGAACAGGATTGGCCCCAAAATGGAGCCTTGAGGCACACCTTGTGATACTGTACTCCATTTAGAATAATAATTCACTGCATTTGATGTGACACTTACCCTTTGCTTTCTGTTGTGCAAGTTGGATGTGAGCCATTTCAGAGCTTGTCCTTAATCCCATATTTGTTTAATTTGTAGATAAGCAAGTCATGGTTCACTGAGTCAAATGCTTTTGAAAGATCACAGACAATACCTGCGACTTTACTCCTCTGATCCAATGATTTGCATATCTTCTGAATAAAGTTATTTACTGCATCCAGTGTGTTTTTTCCTTGTTGGAATCCAATTTGGTTACTTACAATAACATCATTTTTTATGATAAAATTTTTGATCTGATTTGCAGCTACTTTCTCTAACATTTTTGACAGGATTGGGAGAATAGAAATAGGGCAATAGTTTCCCATATCTTCCCTCGACCCTTTCTTGAACAGAGGTCTCACTTCGGCATATTTTAACACATCACGAAAGCACCCCTGTTCAAAAGATTGATTGATTATTTTAGCTAGCGGTGGTGCTATTATGTCATATACTGCTTTAATCACTTTACTTGGTATCCCATCCCACCCAGCAGAATTTTTATTTTTAATGACAATATAACATTTTTCACATCCTTTATTGTGACTTTTTCTAGTCATTTTGTTACATTTGGTTTTAAGTGGAAAAATTTCATTAAATATTTCAAGAAAGCTACCAAGAAATTTGTTAAAGTTAGTACTACTTGAGATACAGCTGTCATAAGGCCATTCAACCTCTCTTAACTTATTGCTAAATATAGGTAAGTTTTTTTCACTGAAGTCCTTTTCATGTGGCTTTTGTTACATGAAATTTCTTTATAGAATTTTGGTAGCTCAATGAATAATGCGGAGTGGTCAGAGATTCCTAAATCCAAGCAAAATCTATTAACATCTTCAAACACATAATTCGTTAAAATATTATCAATACAGGTCGCTGACTGTGCATTGCTTCTAGTGGGTTGCATGAAGTTTGCTTTGAAGCCAAAGTTTTTTATGAAGTCATTGAATTTGGACACATCGTTGCTGTCAGCTATGATATTAATATTGAAATCAGCAGCTGTTATAATATTTTTCCTTTTTTCTTTATTAAGATTTTCAAGAAGGCACTTAAATTTGAGCAGGAAAGCTTCAATTGTAGTTTTGACTGGTACTCTGTAAATAGAAACGACTAAGACATTTAGGTCCCTTAACTTGATAAAACAGCTTTCAAATATACATTCTTCATTCAAATGATTAAAATCATTCCTTATTTCATATTTCATATCAGAATGAGTAAGTATGCAAGAACCTCCACGTGATTTCTCTCGTCTGCAAAAACTGTTAGCTAATTCGAAATTTTCGATTTTATTAAGAATTGTAATATTACCACATGTAAGCCAATGTTCATTGAGACAGATAACTTTAATATTTTTAAATTCTGAAAGAATAATATTAATGACTTGACACTATATTCATGAAGGTTCAAAGCTAGCTCTTTTTGCTGATGGTACAAGTATAGTAATCACACCCTTACCTGAGGAAATGGTAGATAATGTCTCTCAGAAAATTATTAAGTGGTTCCCTGCAAATAGAATCTCACTACATTTTGAGAAAACACAGTATACACAATTCTGTGTGGTAAATGATATAACACCATTGATAAATATAGACTATGAACAGAAGTCTGTTGTTAAGGCAGAATATTCAAAATTTCTGGGTGTGTGCATTGATGAGAAATTGAATTGGAATAAAAACATTGATGATCTGCTGAAACAGTTAGTTCAGCTATTTATGCTATTATGGTTATTGCAAAATTTGGGGGTTAAACTTATCAGTAAATTAGCCTACTATGACTATTTTCATTCACTGCTTTCATATGGCATCATATTTTGAGGTTAGTCACCATTAAGAGAAAATGTATTCATTGCACAAAAGCATGTAACCAGAATAATAGCTGGAGCACTCCCCCGCCCCAAGATCATCTTGCAGACATTTATTTAAGGAACTCAGGACTTCACAGTACCTTCACAATACATATATTCACTTGCGAAATCTGTTATTAACCCATCCCAATTCAAAAATAATAGCAAAGGTCATAGCTACAACACTAGAAGAAAGGATAATCTTCATTATTCTGGGTTAAATCTAACTTTCTCACAGAAAGGGGTGAATTATGCTGCCACAAAAATTTTTGGTCATCTGTCAAATAGTATTAAAAGTCCTCACAGATAGCCAACCAACATTTAAAAACAAATTAAAAGAATTTCTGAATGACAACTCCCTCTAATCAACAGATGAATTTTTAGATATGAAGAAGTAACTGAAAAAGAAAATTATATTGTGTAAAGAAAACTTATGTTATAGTGACACATACCACATCATTACAAAACATCATATACATTATCTATGGAAGAAGTATTAATGTAATGTAATGACATTTTGTATAAAGCCCAACTGGTATGCTGTGAGCATACTCTTTTTGTCACTGAGACAGAAGAACTTTGTACTCAGAATTATGAAACTGATATTCTCAGTTTTAATAGACACCTTGCAGTCTAGAGGGGAAGAAAAATTATATATTCAGCTTCTTAAGTATAGCCTTTAAATAAGTGTATCTTTGAAAAATGCAAGAAATGTAGTCTGTTTGATTTCCTGACCTAACAATACTGTTTTCTATCTACAGAGACATTTCCTTCTGCCAGATGTAAAAATCATACAGCCTAAATTTTACTGATTAGTAGTCTCTACTAGTCTCTACTAGTGAAGCAAATAAAAGACATTACAATAAGTTTGCTATACACAGTTTCCCATGGAGTCTCACTCAAGAAAACAATAAAATTTTGATCCTCATATTTGATATATATAGTTTCCAAAAGTATTCCTCTTTCAAAATTTAAAAATGACAACAAATTCTAGCTATTATATTCAACCTTTATACATCTTATCTAACCTAACAGTGGTATTCTACTTCATCAAACTGGGAATCGGATGGTACAGGCTATGAAGCAGTTGGTGAAGTGGAGCATATTGTGTTGGGCAGTGTGTTCAGCAGCTGTTTGGTGCAGTTGTCTCTTGGCCATAGTCAGTCAGTGTCCATTCATGCAGACAAACAGCTTGTTAGTTGTCACCCCCATGTAGAAAGCAGTACAGTGGTTGCAGCTTAGTCTGTCGATCACATGACTGTTTTCATAGGTGGCTCTGCCTTAGATGGAATAGGAGATGCCTGTGACCAGACTATAGTAGGTCATGATGGTGGGAGGATGTATTGAAAAAGTCTTGCACCTAAGTCTATTGCAGGAATATGAGCCATGAAGCAAGGGGTTGGGGACAGGTGTGGTGTGAGGATGGACAAGAATATTGCACTGGTTTGATGGGTGGTAGAATACCACTGTGGGAAGAATAATGGGTAGGATATTGCTCATTTCAAGGCATGATGAGAGATAGTCAAAACTTTGGCAGATGATGTTATTCAGTTACTCCAGTCTTTTGTGGTACTGAGTCATGAGGGGAGTGCTCTTTGTAGCTGGACAGTGGGTTACGGGAAGTGGTAGGTGACTGGGGAGACAGTGCACGGGAAATCTGTTTCTGTACAAAGTTGGGTGGACAATTTCAGTCTCTTCAGGTCTCAGTGAGACCCTTCGTATATCTGGAGAGGGACTGCTCATCACAGCAGATGTGATGACCACAGGTGGCTCGACTGTATGGAAGGGACTGTGGATTGGGTGGCAGTGTCAAAGTGGAGGTATTGCTGAAGGTTGGTATGTTTAATGTGAATGAATATACTGATGTACCCATCCTAGAGGTTGGGGTAAACATGAAAGAATTTGGATTGTTAGGTTTAGGAGAAACAATTGATGCAAATGGAGGAGAAGATGCTGGGGTTCTGGAGGAATGTGGATACGGTGTCCTCACCCTTGTTCCTGATCACGGACATGTCACCAGTGAATCTGAACCAGGTGAGGGATTTGGGATTCTAGATTCATTGACTTTTTTTAATGTCATCAAAACAATAATGACCAAATGTTCGTCTTGGTAAACTTATTTCTTTGAACTCTGCAACATCCAGGAGGCACTCCTTTACAAATTTGCCTTCACAAAGAGACTTGAATGATTTGGCAATTTTTGTTTCACTATAAAACTAGCTGTCACACTGTATCTTGGTTCAGCAAATATTTGCTACTGCTTGTCAAATTACAAATGAATATTTTAATTTTGTGTTTCCACTGTTGCCCTGCAAGCTATTGTTGAGTCACCTGTTTTGTAGAAAAATGGCTCTTCATATTATATTCCTTCACAACAGATAGTTATTCACTACAAAACAAGCAAACAGGTTTATCTGTGTACATAGTAATGAAATAATCCTCCATCCATTTCTCCTGGAATTAATGGCATTCAGTATCTGCTTTTTACTTTTGATAATGCCAGACATAAATAAAATCAGTAAACATGCACAGAAACACTTGAACAAAATTAACATACAACGAGCACAGAACTTTACGCATAAAGTGACAACAGATAAACAGTTTGTTCACAAAGTTATGGCTCTTGTTGCCATTGTACAAACTGTCATATTTTGCAAATAATCAGTAGCTTTTATGCCATTGTTGCCTACTACCACTGTTTGCGATCTATCAGTGTGGAGTACAGACATGGGCAGTAAGCAGTAAATAATGTGTCTGTGTTGGCAGCACTCATCTACAGACGAAAATACTTCTCCCCACATCCATAGGGAGCTGTTTCCCCCTTTCCCCACAACACATATGGGTTGGTTGATTCAGGGGGGAGGAGACCAAACAACGAGGTCATCGGTCCCATCAGATTAGGGAAGGAAGTCAGCAATACTCTTTAACAGGAACCATCCCAACATTTATTTGAAGTGCTTTAGGGATATCACGGAAGACTGAAATCAGAATGGCCGGACACGGGTTTAAGCATTTGTCCTCCCGAATGCGAGTCCAGTGCCCTAACCACTGTGCCACCACACTCAGTGACACATGCACGGGCCATAACTCCATGCACAGACTGGTAATGTTTTATCTTTGTTATTCAAGTCCAGCAGCAGCAAAACAGAATTCTGGATGCTCAAAATACACTAAACTTTCACTGGTATGAGGTATTGGCAAAAATATCTGTAATTGCATCATGAATACAGAGTACAGTGCAAGTACCTCGCTCTCTCCTCTATGAATTTCTTCTACAAGCCAGATTGAAAGCAACTGTGGGTGGATCCAGCCCGTGGGTCACTGTCACACATCCCTGGTCTAAGGAGTCTGTAGGTTTAAAGTAAAAGACAATAAGCCACTTATTTGTAAGTCCCATCCAGTAACAATGAATCTTCAGATTGCAGTGAGAGTGGAGCTACAGCAGACGAATGACAACACTGTAATTGAACACAGTCTTAGTGTCTACATTAATCTGTTTTTAATTGTTAAGAAAGCTGCAGGAAGTGCTTGTGTTGTTTTGAATGCATGAACTCCAGTGTACACATGGAAACTGAACAGTATAGACCCATGAGCAAAGAATATTTATTGTTTAGGTTTGGGAAATCTGAATTCTTTGGTTCAGTGGATTTAACATACAAATGTTCCATTACATGGAATATCAAGACCATACAAGGGTTTCTTATTAATGGGTAAAAAGTTACCACTTGGGTTGAACATTTCAGTGGTAGTTTTCATTGGTGCACTAGATAAATCACTAGGAAGGGAATTAGTACAAGGACTAACAATGTGTGTAGATGATTTATTGCCAGTTTCTGAGATTAGGGAAGAATTCAGTGAATTACTAACACGAGCTCTAAGGGATTATAAGAACAAGGAATACCAATAAAACTTCGCAAGCCACATTTTTGGCAGCAGGAGTTGAAGTTTGTGGATGACATTGATGAAGAAAGAACACAAGCTATAAAAGTCTGTCTGGAACCAATGAATGTAAAACAATTGTGATTGTTTCTAGGTTTATCTGGCCCCTACAGAAGATTTATAAGGGGCCAGGCAATGAAGTATCCTCGTTTATTGAAAGTATTAAAACAAAGATGCATGTGCCTCAGGGACAATGGTACAGCTGAAGCTTTTAGTAATATTATACAAGCTCTTGTAGAAGCTAAGATTTTGTGTCATCCTCCATTGAATCAAGCATTTAAACTGTCCTCTGATGCAGCAAAATATGGGCTGGGTTGTGAATGGTTCCAAGTAGAACAGATCCTCAAGATGGAGTATACTGGAATAAAGCCTTTTTTAATTGCAGTGTTAGTATACATAAGTTGAATTACTCATCTTCTGTAAAAGAGTTTTTATTAATTGTTTGGAGTCTATAGATGCTCCAGACTCTAATATGGGGGCTCAAATTTATTAATACATACACAATACTAGCTTTGCCTCCCACAATGAAAAGTAGATTGTCACATAATGGAGCCAGACTGTTCATGGTAGTGGTCATGTATGCATGAGGTGTGCTTGCTTGGGTGAAAGTATGTGTGTTTTCTTTGCTGAAGAAGGATTTGGCTGAAGCTATAATGTATAACAGTCTTTTCACTCTGCCTGTCTCCAACTCAACAGGTAATCTTTACAGTCAGTAACAATCTACCTACTCCCACTATTGTTGATATTCCAACCTTGAGTTTCCATTGTGTCATTTACACTGTCAAATATGACAAATGTGAAAGTTTCTAGGCAGGGGCAAACAGGTAGATGTTTCTTCACTAGATTGAGAGGGCACACAAACATAAGTGAGTGTTGTAAATCTTCATTTAGTGCACATCTCTAAAACTACAGACATAATACCAACAGCATTGAGGAATTTACAAACATACCACATAGCGCACAGAGTGGCAGAATAATGGACACTTTAGAAGAAACTGAAATTCATAGTGCCTTCAAGGAACAACCACAATACATGTTCAATGAACAAACAGACCTCAGAAATAAAATTTTTCGCTTACTTTAATGTACTTTAAGTGCATACTTTTAGATGTCCCAATCTGTTGTGATGCATAAAATCCACTCAGAAATATAGTATATAAAAGGTATCACTGGCAAGTTGTTCTTTGATGTATAGTTTATGTTGTTATCTCTCACTAATGTCAACCTATATGTCACAAATTTTGTGAGTATGAGAATGTCAACAAACTACAAAATTGATTTTACATACTGTTAATCCCACTTTACATTTTCTCATTACATTGTATTATGTATTGTAGGCACTTGAAAATGCTGAAATTGCAATCATAAAATAAAACATTAACAGTTTAAAACACGATGACATCATTAAAAAAATAATATAATAAAATAAAATAAAAAAAGATAAAAGTCAAAGAGAAGCTATGATCCCATATTACAAGAACTAAAATACAAGCTGGTTATGATTACAGTTTCACTACTTGCACTAGTATATATGGAACACTATTTACCATATGGTAACACAACTTTATAGAAATGATGTTCAGACTGTGTATTCCAGGATTTGCATTATTAGCAGTGTTAGCATGAAGATCTGTGTTACGTGCTGGTACTGGTGTGGCAATGTAGGGTTGAAACACAGGCAACAGTATGCATTATAGTTGCAGATAGGTAATGTGGGTCTGGGCAAGGTGAGCAGAGCTTTACTCATAAGGTCATTTCATCAAAATAACAGCAATAGTGTCACTGCTCTTCATGAGTATTGATCCACTAAAGAAATATGGAAAAGTCCACTTTCTATATAGGGGATCAATATGATTCAGTAGTTTAAATTAAAACTAGTGGTTTTGGAATTGTTCCTGGGAGAACTAATGGTCAATGTGCCAAAAAATGTTGAAGAAGCTGCTGTTGTCTTGGCTGAGAATGCTGGATGCAATGTGTGATGTTCAAGCCATACATGAGCTGTGTTACAAAAGTTAAACATTCCATGGTCCACCATTGCTTTAAGCAACAGTAGAGTAATCTCTGGTATGTTACCAGGCTGTCATGGTAGCAAATGGGTGTGACATTGAGAAACATTTATAACTTGGATTGTAACACTGGTATGCAGTTAACAAATGTTCAATTAAAGTGTGTTTCTTTCTATGGTTTATTTTCTTATTTCTGTTCTGCATATCCTTACAAAGAGGAGTTTCAATGCCCTATGATCACTCATTTGCCACAGTGAAAGTTTAATGATAGCCATCCTGTATTAGAGATCTTGCTGGCAGTTGATTTTCATCCTTTGTAACTAAGAGGATATAGTGTGTTGTATTATGAAACTCAGTGAGTGTATACAATAAAACAGCATCTTCAGAATGGTGAGTAATCAGTGTAAGTGTACTACAGATACCAGTATTGTGTCTTCTTGTCATAAATATATCATTCTGAATCACCTACCCAATAAGCAGAAACAGTTCTAAGACTAAGGGATTAACTTCAACACTTGAAAACATATATAATATTTCCTTGAAAATCAATAATTGAATTTCTGCAATTGGATCATCAATAAATTTAGATAAAACACAATACAAGTAAAACAGTACTACACAAGACCTGATAACTTTTAAGAATTTCTGGACACTTACAAAACTATATTTTCAAAAGTTACCAGAATGAGCCCTTTAAATAAATAAGTTCACAGCAAATCAGCTTTTGTGATTCACAGTTACTGCCAAAGAATAGATCACCCCAAAATTTAGTTGTATTATAAATACACATAAATGTCCATTTTTGAGGATTTTCTGAAGTTACCATTGTCCTGTGTATAATCTAATTTGTAGTAATTCAGTGTTCATAATTTAGCTACTGTAGCAGATATTGTAACTAACACATTGTGTTGCATCTAGTTTCACCTTAAAGAGGAGTATGTAGTATCTACATTTATTGTAAATTAACCTGTTTTCAATTTTGCTAACAACTGTAATAAACCTCAAGAAGTTTTACAAAACTAGTTATTTTTACCCCAGGTTTTCTGTTGCCTTAGTCAAAATCTTATTTTGTGTACTTGCTTCAATTTTTATAGGGAATTAGTAATATTTTTTAGTTCAACAGATTAAAAGATAATCAATAGGCTTCATTTAAAGTTATTTGTTCACTGTCCTGTAATACATAGCACCAGCCAAAATACAGCCCCACTGCTTCCTGGACGGTGCAGTGGTTAACACACCTGCCTTGTACACAGGAGGTCCCAGGTATGAATACCAGTCCAGTACACATTTTTGCTCATCACTGCAGATTCCAAGTAATGTCCTGCTGCAGCTGACAGCAGTGATTCCCTTCAATTTACATATAATGTTTAACAGCTGTGGATTCTGCATGGTGTCTGTTCTTTTGGTCATCTCCTAAAGAACAGACACCATGCATTCATATAATTGGTATGTCTAGGTGAGCAATGGATCCACCTTCTTCAGTGAAGATGCACAAATATGTCTGACCTCCTGTGGGAATCTCAGAGTAGCGAATGTGAGCACAATGGACAGGGACATCGGATAGGTGGTGCTGTATAGGAACATGGATTGGCGATGAGGCATGCTGAGATAGCCCATGCAGTTGTGATAACACTGTATTTTGGATGGTACAGTGGTTAATGCTGGTGCCTAGTAAGTGATCATGGATACGAATCCCAGTCTTGTACACAGTTTCACTCATAGCCGCTGATTCCACATAATGTCCTGCTGCAGCTGACAGCAGTAATACCCCTTCAATTTACATATATCTTAAAGAATAGTGACGAAAAAATAGTTTTTACTACATTATAGAGATCATGCAACATAAAATTAATACAAATAAATAAGCAGGATGCCCAATTACAAAGTAGACAAAGAGGATGGTGTATGCCTGTTAACAACACAATACATTGTAGTTTGTAATTTACTTCATGTAATACAAAACCATGGTGTATTGTCTATTTCCAATTAAGGCCTTGTTGGCCAAAAGCTCACTTTCTGACAGTCTTTTTGTTGTGCCTACCTGTGACTTGGCATCTCTGCTACACAGTGAGTGGCAACTATCCTTTTTCTAATATTGTTACATTCCATCCTGGATTTTCCATTGTTTAACTACATTTTCATATATACAATAAACATCTGTTTTGAAATGTCACTAAACTTGTTGATGTTCCATTTACCTGTTGATCTGTTGCTCTAGATTTCAAAGAATCTTGAAGTCAAATCTCGATGAACTGGAATTACATACTGAAAACTGCCATTAGGTAGGAGAGACTGCAACCAATTAAACTAGACATGAAGTGAGTTTTAAACATGGTTAATCCCCATATATTTGAACCACATAAAGTTGGTAGCCAGTTCCAATTGCACAATTCACAGTATATATGAGTAAATTAAAGGGAAATATCATTCTTAGTAATCCCATAAGGAAGGAGAATCAACTGACTACTACACAACATCATAGAATTGGTTAAAGTTTATAATGGAAGAATATACAATGACAGAAATTATGATGTAACGGTGCAAACAAAACAATTAGTAAGAGGATCACATAATTAATAACACTCTCCCATAAATGTTGTTAGGAGAATACTAGCTAGCACTCTGAATCACATGATTACAGTTTCAGATGAGATGTTGTGGCTTTATCATGTTCCCTGGTGCTGCTGTGCTTCACCATATTTGACACCAAGTGTAATGCTGCTTTCTCTTTAGCTAGTTGAATGCGCAATATGTTAACATTGGATTGACAGTTACCTATAATAACAATTGTGAGCTGGACCTGCTAGTCAGTTCCAACCTGGCTTCTTGCCATACTTGGTAACTTCTTTTCCAAAGTGTGACTGCTTCACTGAAAGAGAGGGGCATTTCTGCTATCTTCACCTACTAAATTATTTTCAATGGCAGATTGCTTTAAACAATGAATTGTCTTCCATAGACTTACACAATTGCAATTTGCAATAATACAACCATACTTTTTAATTTGGACCTTCACCCAAAATCATCTGGTCTCTTTTGTGTCTTTGTTAGCATTGACATTCTTGGAGAAGTCTGCTTGTGTATTCTATGGGAGCCCCTTCAAAGCACCTTTAGCTGATAGCAACATGGAATAGTGCATTCCATCAGCAAGTGTAGATGCCGGCTCACAGCTGATACCGCTTGCTCAGGTTGAGCCTTCATCTCACTTGACTCTGTACAAAGAGGGACCACTTGTCAGTGTACTATTTTTACAGTGCCCATCTAAAAAATATACAGTGTTTTGCGTTTCATTCATGTGGCTGTCCTCTGTGCTTTGAAAACCTAATGGTGTGCCATGGCCTTCCCCATGAAAATTCCATGGGATATCCCATACTCCTTAACTTCTAACAGAGGATAACACTTTAATGGCTTTCATACTTCTTTATATCACTCACTAACACATCTAACAATGGAAAATCTAGGATGGAATGTAACAATACCAGAGAAGGAAAGTTGCTACTCACCATATAGCGGAGATGCTGAGTCCCGATAGGCACAATAAAAAGATTCACACACTCATAGCTTTCGGCCATTAAGGCCTTTGTCAGCAGTAGACACACATACACATACACAGACGCACACACACACACACACACTCACGCAAACGCAACTTGCACACACGTCTGCAGTCTCAGACAGCTGAAACTATGCTGCAAGCAGCAGCATCAGTGCATGATGGGAGTGGCGACTGGGTGGGGATAAGGAGAAGGCTGCGGCGGGGAGGGGGAGGGATAGTATGGTGGGAATGGTGGACAGTGAAGTGTTGTAGTTTAGACGGAGGGCAAGAGTGAAGGTTTGGAGGGGGGAGGGGGTAAGTAGTGGAAAGGAGAGAAATAAAAATAAAAATAAATAAAAGACTGGGTGTGGCAGTGAAATGACGGCTGTGTAGTGCTGTAATGGGAACAGGGAGGGGGCTGGATGGGTGTGGACAGTGATTAACGAAGGTTGAGGCCAGGAGGGTTACGAGAACGTAGGATGTACAGCAGGGAAAGTTCCCACCTGTATCTGTTACCATGCGCCACAGAATTTGAATCCGCACCAGACCTCACGGACGTTGAAGACCCATAGAGGTCTCTGCATCATTGCGCCGTAAGCTGTGGCAGCACGCACCTCCTGGCCCGCTTTTAGTGTGAGGGCACCACAGTGGAACACATGGTCCCAGCGGCTAATAGTGGCGCCCACGATAGCATACCTATGCGCCTGCCTTGCGCTCAGCCAGCAGTCTGGCATTGCGTTGCGTCTCAGGACATATAGTTTCAGACAGTGTATTAACTTTGTGTTTCTATTCCAATGGACATGATTGTCTTGTTTGGTTCGTTACTCTGTTGTCTGTTCTTGTTGTGTCGTAAGGTCCTCCGTTGGTCATGTCTGTCCTCTCCCATTGTGTTGATGTTCGCGGGCCGCTCCCCGGGTCCCTCTGCATTTCCGTCACTACTACCCCGCGACCATCCCGGTCGCTGTTACAACACTGTGCAATTCAGAAAAGCTGGTGTTGGTGACAAGGATCCATATGGCACAGGCTGTGAAGCAGTCATCGAGATGAGGGGTATCATGTTTGGCAGTGTGTTCAGCTACAGGGTAGTCCACTTGTTTTTTGGCCACAGTTTGTCAGACAGCTTGTTGGTTGCCATGCCTACATAGAATGCAGCACAGTGGTTGCAGCTTAGCTTGTAAATCACATGACTGGTTTCACAGGTAGCCCGGCCTTTGATGGGATAAGTGATGTTAGTGACCGGACTGGAGTAGGTGGTGGTAGGAGGATGTATGGGACAGGTCTTGCATCTAGGTCTATTACAGGGGTATGAGCCATGAGATAAGGGATTGGGAGCAGGGGTTGTGTAAGGATGGACGAGTACATTGTGTAGGTTCAGTGGATGGTGGAATACCATGATAGGAGGGGTGGGAAGGATAGTGGGTGGCACATTTCTCATTTCAGGGTACGACGAGAGGTAATCAAAATCCTGGTGGAGAATGTAATTCAGTTACTCTAGTCCTAGTAACAAGAGTAATGCTCCTCTGTGGCTGGACTGTGGGACTTTGGGAGGTGGTAGGAGACTGGAAAGATAAGGCACGGGAGATTTGTTTTTGTACAAGGTGGGAGGATAATTACGGTCAGTGAAGGCTTCAATGAGACGCTCGGTATATTCAGAGAAGGACTGCTCGTCACTGCAGATGCGAAGACCATGGGTGGTTAGGCTGTACGGAAGGGACTTCTTGGTATGGAATGGGTGGCAGCTGTCGATGTGGAGGTATAGCTGGTGGTTAGTAGGTTTGATATGGATGGAGGTACTGATGTAGCCATCTCTAAGGTGGAGGTTAACATCTAGGAAGATGGCTTGTTGGGTTGAGAAGGACCAGGTGAAGCAAATGGGGGAGAAGTTGTTGAGCTTCTGGAGGAATGTGAATAAGGTGTCCTCTCCTTCAATCCAGATAGCAAAGACGTCATCAATGAATCTGAACCAGGTGAGGAGTTTAGGATTCTGGGTTTTTAGGAAGGATTCCTCTAGATGGCCCATGAATAGGTTAACATAGCCATACCATGGATTTGTTTGTAGGTAACACCTTCAAAGGAGATGTCATTGTGGGTGAGGATATAGTTGGTCATGGAGACTAGGAAGGAGGTTGTTGGTTTGGAATCCAGAGGGCATCTGGAAAGGTATTGTTCGATAGCATTAAGGCCATGGGCATTAGGAATGTTAGTGTACAGGGAGGTGGCATCAATAGTGACAAGCAGGGTACCATGTGGTAAAGGGAAAGGAACTGTGGAGAGTTGGTTGAGGAAATGGTCGGTATCTATGAGTGTGTGAATCTTTTTATTGTGCCTATCACAACTTAGCATCTCTGCTATATGGCGAGTAGCAACTGTCCTTCTCTGGTATTGCCACTATCACATCTATTAGTCTCATAACAACGAAAACAATCAATTATTGATCAAATTAATTAATTGGATAGATAAAAAATCTACTCACCAAGCAGTAGCAGAACTCACACATAAAAGACTTTTGTGATTGGCAAGCTTTAGGAGCCAAAGGCTCCCTCTTCAGGCAGAAAGGTTGAAGGGTAAGAAAGAATGGCGAAGGAAACAGACTGGAGAGGTCTATGAAAAGGTGTAGACTTTGGGAAAGTCACCCAGAGCTGCAGGTCAGGGGAGACTTACAGTATAGGATGAGAAGGAAAGACTGATTGTTAGGGGTGCATCGGATGAGATTTGAAAACCTGAGAGCTTAAAGGTGGAAACAGGGTAATATGCAAGATGGATATTACTATTAAAACATCGTGCATGAGTTAATAAGAGTGAGAAGCTAAGTGCATAGTACATAACGGAGGTGGAAGGGAGTGGTGAAAAGTAGATGGTAAAGACAATGAAAGATATAGAAAACTAAAACGGAGTGAAGCAAAGAGTAGTAAAGTGAAGAAAATCTGAGAAGGAAGAAATTAATGTAAATTAAGGCCAAGTGGAAGGCAAGAACCAAGGACATGTAGTGCTTGTTCCCACCTGCAGAATTGTGAGAAACTGGTATCTGGGGGAAGAATCCAGAAGGCACGTGTGGTGAAACAGGCACTGAGGTCATAAATGTCATGTTGTAGAGCATGCTCTGCAACAGGATATTGTGAGTTGTCAGTATATACCTTCTGCCTATTCCCATTCATCCTAATTGATAATTTGGTGGTAGTCATGTCAACGTAGAAGGCAGAACAGCCTTGGGATGAATGGGCATAGGCAGAGGGTATATATTGGCAACTTGCATGCTCTACAACATGACATTCATCACCTCAGTGCCTGTTTCACCACATGTGCCATCTGGATTCTTCCCCCAGACACCAGTTGCCCAGAACTCTGCAGGTGGGAACTAGCACTACAGAATGTCCTTGGTTCTCGCCATCCACTTGGTCTTAATTTACATTAATTCCTTCCAACTCAGCTTTTCTTCACTGTAACTACTCTTTGCTTCACTCCATTTTAGTTTTCTACATCTTTCATTGTCTTTCCCATCTATTTTTCACTGCTCCCTCCCACCTTCATTATGTAAAATGCTCTTAGCTTCTCACTCTTATTAAATTGTGCATGATGTTTTAGTAGTAATCTCTATATTGCATATTACCCTGTCTTCCACCTTTAAGCTCTCAGGTTTTCAAATCTCATCCAATGCAGTCCCCAACAATCAGCCTTTCCTTCTCACCCCAAGCGGTAAGTCTCCCCTGACCTGCAGCTCTGGGTGACTTTCCCAAAATCTACACCTTTTTATAGACCTCTCCAGTCCTTTTCCTTCACCCTTCTTCCTTTCCCTTCATCCCTTTTGCCTGAAGAAGGAGCCACTGGCTCCAAAAGCTTGCCAATCACAACAGTCTTTCATGTGTGAGTTCTGCCACCACTTGGTGAGTAGATTTTTTATCTATTGAATTAAATAATCCTGCAGATTCAACATTGAATATTTTCTCTAATTCATAATAATACTCTGCATTTGTTTTCTTTAAGTATCTTTTGAACATTTTCATAATTATTTAAGATGGAAATTGATCATATCCACTTTTTTATCTTTCTTTTTAATCAAAATTATTCATTAAATTTCATTGTGTTGGCCAAAGGGGACTCACGGCTCCAAAACCAATAATATTCCAAAAATTATTTATACTTCTCATATAAGTTCAGGTAAACATCGCATTTTGACTCAGATATGGTAGATTCAGAGAAGTACCAGCACTTCAGTCTTACTTTTTAGCACCAGACCTCAGAAAACGGTGCAGCCAGCATAGTGCATAGTGAAGCACAGAAAAAGGTAAGTCTCATAATTTCCTTATTACTGTCATTTCATACTTTCTGCAGCCTGGAGGAAAACTCGTTTCAGATAAAACATTTGCCCTTTACTAAGCTTTCTTCCCTCTACAGCAATTTCAGGGATAATTTCTCTTACCCCCCTTGTACACAAGCTTGATGCAATGCACAACTCTTATCTTCTTCTCTCATCACCCTAAAAAATGTAGTTGGGCCATCCCTCCTTCGGGTCCACCCTTGCTTGACATAGGTTCGCATCAGTGGGGTAACCTACCCTATAAACTTCCCTTCTTTCTCTCTTCACGAGATGCCCATATAAAATAACTGCTACTGAATACTGAAGTATCCCAACCCTTTCATTGCTCTTCAACCTTCTTGCCACATCTCCTGGCGCCTTCTTATCAGACCTGTTGACTTCCTGTTTGTTTCACTGTACACCTTGTTCATGTCTTCCTTTTGGTTCTCAACATCTCCTTAACTTCCCTATGGCACATTCTCTTCCCATTGCCATCTTGTGTGACTGTGTTCTCTCGTATTCCAGTGTTAGCATGTCATCTATTTCTTTATCTCCATAGTCACTTACTTTATAAAACATTTGTATCATAATACATGTATCTGGGTGAGTAAACATCATTTATGTCTTCTGACACTAATCAGACAACATGTTACTTAAATACAGCCTAATTTTTGTGTCCACTACTAAAACAATCTTGTTTTATTTATCATGCATCTGTGTTGTCAATTAATCAATTTCTCACTAGATGGCACTGTTATCTGCTACCCCTTACACTCATGTTAGCATGTCCTATTTCAGACTGTTGTGCTGCATGCATGGGGTTTCTCCTGTTATTTTCGCCCACAATGTTTGATGTGCCTAACATGTGGCATACTGATGTCATACACAATAGATGTAATGTGTGTGGCACTTGTCCAAGTCATGTCATCACACATGTGTTGCTTCCCTTGGCCATCCTCTGACAACAGGTTGTGATAGAAACATGTTGAAAAGAGAAGGTTTCACCAAAAGAAACTTATGAAAATGGAGAGAGGGAAAGACAGAACTGGTTTTCCTGGCAGAGAATGAAGAGAGGAAATTAAAGAATGGATTTGTTAAGGTCAAATAAAGGAATAAGACAGCCCCAAAAGACACAATCAATCTCTTACCACCCTGCCCCACTCACCCTCCCACTGCCCCCCTCCCTACCAACTCTAAGGAATTCCCACTTCTCTTTAATATATGGATCCTCAGGTATAACCTGCCTTATTTTTGCCACCATGTTCCATACATCATTATTGGTATAACTTAAGGATATAAATTTGTATTGAATGTTACTCCAGGACCCTCGGTTCTCACAATAGCATTCATATGTATCTATAGGTAGGCATGGCAACACATCAGGAGCCATGTTCTGTGAACCTTTTGTGTAATCTATCACTATGTGATACCCTGTAGGAAAAGTAGCTGTCTTATGAGTCTCCTTGTAATAGATGACTTTCTGTTAAGAAGGACAGGGCTTGAAGGTTGGCATAAATCATAATTTTAGACTCCCAAATCAGAGCCTGAAACTTCTTTATACTCCGTACTGTGCCTAATAACTCTTTTTCTGTTGTAGTATAATTTAACTCATGTTTGTTCAGTGGATTGGGTTTTATCCAATTTATGCTTACCAGATGTCCAAAAAACTTTAGGTCTTCTTAGAAAACTTAACTATAATACCTTTAACATAAAATTTTTCCAAAGTTCTTGTTAATGGATTACAATGTTCCTCCCAAGTTTTTGATACTAGCAAGACACGGTCTACATAAACAATTAACTCTTTTAGTAGAGCCTTACCTAATGCTGCATCCAAAGCTCTAATGAATACAGAAACACAAATTTTCGAATAAAATAGTAACACTTTAGACTGATAAGACTTATCTTTGTACAAAAAGGCTCTATATTTTCTTGAATTGTCATCAATTTTGACCTGTCAATACCCCAAGGTCAAATCCAAGGAGCTAAGATACTGTGCTCGTTCGAATTTTGACAGAAATTCATCAATACAGACTGGTCTATCTCATTCCATTTTGTTATGTTTATTCCCCGTACATAGGTTCAGGACAAACCTGACTCCTACAGTAAGCTTGTGTATCACTGTCAGGGGATTATTATATATATTAAGACTACATTCAGTAACATCATTAGCAAGAATCCTGTCTATCTCCTCCATCACCGATGGTTGCATATGCAGTGGTATGGAATGACATTTACAAAAAAATGGTGTATCATCCTTTGTCTGAAAGCTACCTACATAATTTCGAAGTACCCCTGGTTTACCTGAAAACACTTTTCCATACCATAACAATATTTTGTATAAGTCATATTTTGTTGGTCTGTTACCAAATCTGATTCAAATGCTTCTAGCTTCATTTGTGAGTGTAACAATTCTTGCTGATCACTGGGTTCCTTACAACTCAATGTGCTTTGTGTAGCCACTAACCTTATCTCATATTTTACTTTACTTCTTACTCCCCTATTCTTAAATGGTCTCACATAACACTGATTGTTGTAAGTATATTTCAATCTAAAGTTACTTTACACACAATAAGCCAATCAATGCCAAGCAATAATTGCAAATTGACACTGGGCCCCACTAAAAGTGTTTGCATAGATATAATATTCCACAGTTTTAAAGGTAACCTTATTTCTTGCTTTATTTGTATTGTTTTAGAACCTGTAATACCACCAACACTGAAAGCATAGGGCATACCATCTTGGGTCTTAACAGCAACAATAATGACTCTGAAAATACTGTTGCTTTAAAATTATCCTCAGTGTCTTCTAATTGTCATTTTTCTAAAATCCACTCTTTCACTGGTATAATTTATATGAAAAAAACTAGCTTTTGATGTATGGGCCTTGCTTTGCAATGACACATCCTGGATCATGGCCCCAATTCCAGGACATTGTCTGTTTCCCACCACTATCAGTGGTTATGATGAAATAATTGCATTGTTCTGTAGATTACTATCTGTTACAGAATTTGGAACCAGGGCATGCATGTTTGAGTTTTTCAGTAGTTGCTGTGTTTGCTGCCCCTTTTTTGGGTTATTTATGGCTATCCAACAAAAATTCATTTCTCTTTTCTTTTGAAATTTGTTGTTATTAGTTCTTACTCTATTTATGTTTCCATTTCGATACCCGTTCAAGCTCTTTGACTAAAATCACCACGCTCTTTGTTCATTGCATCTAAACTTTCCACAAACATCAACAGACCATCCACTGTGAACCATCCCTAGTACAAAATCTTCTTTTATACACAATAAGTCAATCTCCTAACCAAAACCTTTGGGAGATGAATCTCCCTACTAGATTATCTAAATACTTTGATCATGTTAGGTGCTGTTTAATACATTTTTGGAAAAGTGCACCAGGAATTGTTATAGTATTTGGGATCTAACAGTCCTAATGTTAACTTCTCCTGAATTGCCTGAGACCATTAGTTTTTCTTAAACTATTCATGAAAATTGAACCAGGAAGCAAACTCCTCAGAATCGGGTGTTACCCATCCCACAGCATCACCTGCCAAATAACTTAGTGCAAAGTCTGTTTTTTTTGCATCTTCTCATTTTTGTGGCAAGGATCTTGAAAATACTCTCAAGAAGTATGTTGGGTATACATCCATATAGGCTTGAAATTAGGGAAATGCTTAGACAAATTCAAGGCATTCCCTAACTGCAACTCTTCTAACAGATTTAGTTTTTGGATACTATTCTCTTGTTCACCTGATTTTAGTGTCTGCTGGGTTTTTGCAATTTCATCCTATAATTACTTAAATTCCTCCCTTTTTCTAGTAGTATCATTCCCACACGAGTTAATACTACTCAGATTTTCTATCTTTTCTTGAAACTTCTTGTCTACTAAAGCCTGTATCTTTTCCTCCAAACTAGTTGTGGATTTATTTGATGCAACAGTGTCACATAACTCATTATCTTGTTCCAACACTTCAATATGTGTACACACTTCTCAGATAAATTCTTTATTCCACAAATTGTCTGACCTCCTCCACATTTCTATGAATCTCCTTAACATATCCACACTTCCTTCCATGTGTGCTAAATTACACTGTGAAAAAATGGTAACTTTCTGATGTAATTCTTCAAACTGCTGACTTTGCTCCTCAATAACTTCAATCACTTCTTCCTTATATAACTTAAAACTTTCATAGATACTTTTATGTAAATTTTGGATTTCTTCACTTACCACAAGTTTCACATTTGTGTTATTTCTTTTCATTTCCTTGATGCTACTTTGGAAGTGTTGTAACAGACTTTAATCCCTCTTCCTAGCCTCTTTCTCTCTCTCTCTAGCCTCTTTCTGAAATATGTGGAACCATTCAGGAATTTGTGATGCCATGTGTTGTTGTTGTGGTCTTCTGTCCAGAGACTGGTTTGACGCAGCTCTCGATGCTACTCTATCCTGTGCAAGCTTCTTCATCTCCCAGTACCTACTGCAACCTCCATCCTTCTGAATCTGCTCAGTGTATTCATCTCTTGATCTCCCTCCACGATTTTTACCCTCCACACTGCCTTCCAATACCATACAGTAAAGCTGCATGCCCTCGGGAAAAATTACAACTGATGCCATATTCCTCACAACTATAAGCATACACTAATTGTAAGCCACCAGTTGTATAAAATCTCAAATGCTTTTATGACATCTTTCATAAAATACTCTCTTAAACAATACTGTGTTCCACAAATATTCCATTCCAAACAAATGTCAGTCTAAAACTGTTCACTCAGAGTGGTGAGAGGAAACTGTGTCACAGCATCAACAGCCCACATAACATTGTCAGCAATGGTGGCAGACAGTGGCATGACATGTAGCTTCTTGTATCAGCCCACCACTCTTATTCATAATTTTGTGTATTAAAAAAAATACCTTCAGTGTCACTTCTGTGAGTGACTTCTTTGAGCAAAAACCACTGTTTATTGGTCACTAGCCTCTTGTTATTTTGTAGCCAATGTTGGTGGTTGCCCTTGGCAATGCCATATCTCTCAAAATCTCCCACTTAAAACTAATACTAAAATGTAGACTTTCATGGCCGGAAATATCATGTCCATTACAATTATCTGGGCTGTTATGCCGTGGTCGGTTGATGAATTTTGAGTCGATTCCCAACGTTTCGTCTCTGACTGCGGGAGGCATCTTCAAGGGGGTCCGTAGCTCGATGGAAGGTCCAACACACCCACTGGCTCGCTACTGACTGACTCAGATATTAACAACCATGAACTGCATACTTTGTGGTAGGGCTGTGTAAAGACAGGTGTAAGAACATGATGTGAATTCTGAAATTACATAATGCTTTGAAATTCAGGTAGGATGGATTTAACTATTTTACATGTACTTACAGACTGTTTATTGTTTGAAACTTCCTGGCAGATTAAAACTGTGTGTCAGACCGAGACTCGAACTCAGGACCTTTGCCTTTTGCGGGCAAGTGCTCTACCATCTGAGCTGTCCAAGCATGACTCACGCCCCATCCTCACAGCTTTACTTCCATCAATACCTCGTCTCCTACTTTCCAAGCTTCACAGAAGCTCTCCTGCGAACTTTGCAGGACTAGCACTCCTGGAAGAAAGGATATTGCGGAGACATGGCTTAGCCACAGACTGGGGGATGTTTCCAGAATGAGATTTTCACTCTGCAGCAGAGTGTGCGCTGATATGAAACTTCCTGGCAGATTAAAACTGTGTGCTGGACCGAGTATCGAACTCAGGACCTTTGCCTTTCGCTGATAAGTGCTCTACTGGCTGTAGCTTTGCCATGTCTCTGCAATATCCTTTCTTCCAGGAGTGCTAATTCTGCAAGGTTCGCAGGAGAGCTTCTGTGAAGTTTGGAAAGTAGGAGACGAGGTACTGGCAGAAGTAAATCTGTGAGGACAGGCATGAGTCATGCTTGGGGAGCTCAGATGGCAGAGCACTTGCCTGTGAAAGGCAAATGTCCCGAGTTCGAGTCTCAGTACGGCACACAGTTTTAATCTGCCAGGAAGTTTCATATCAGCGCACACTCTGCTGCAGAGTGAAAATCTCATTCTGTTTATTGTTTGGTTTATGTAAAATGTTTCAGGTTAGTAATTCAGAATATTAAATGGAACATTATTGTGTGGTTTTTTGAATTCTGTATTTATAAGTATGGCATCCATCTTGAAATAACTTGTTTATGATTCTAAATTACTCAAAATCTTAATTACTGATTGAATTAGATAGTGAGTAATGTTGTCTGATTCAGAAGAAATACAGCACTAAAATTATACTGTAAGAGTTTGAAATCTAGCAGTCATTAAGGCAAAATAGCCTGTGGTAGCTATTGACCACCTCTGGGTTTTGATGTATAGACTCTTAGCTCTACATTTTTTGCCAGCTTCACATTGTGTAGGTTTTCTCATGTTTGTTCATTGTGTGTTCTACAGCATATCATATGTTGATGATTTCTATCCCTTCGCCATACAACTAAGGGACAGAAACTACCACAATGGTGACCCTGGACTCACTTTTGTTTCTTCACATGTTCTTCCAGTGTATGTTTACTGTGGTGATGTGTGCACGTTGTGAACTATGAGCATTTCGCTGCACAACACACTGAACCCCATGTTCTCTCATCATGTTTTGCGTTTGAATTGTGAATCTCAATGCACCACCCATCACATACCACTGTCAAAATGGATCAGGAATGATTCCTTCCTCGTGCAGCATAAGTGAGCTCTTTATCCTATCCAAATTCATGGTGGTGTGAACCAAGTGCAATGTCTTCAGTGTTTTCACAAGGTCATTTTGATCTTGGCACACCACAAGTTCCACAACTGATGAATGCATGTTTTTCTGGACCTGATATTACCACCTAATGTGGGACTGATTTGCTACATACATTTCCATTGATGCTCAGTGGCCACCAAACTGAACTACTACGCCCAGCATGCCCCGCAAGGTACTGTATGTTCTCCGATTCTGTATGCTATACATCTTCTGTGGTTGCCTTTCATAGCCATGGCTGTATCAGTTGCTATGGCCAACCATGCTTTTGCACCTTCAGTGTCAGAAAATCTCCCACCCCCCTCCCCCAACCCCTCCATGGGGGCTTCGAGTGACACATCACATCATGTTCTTGCTCTGCACGAAAGCATACTGTTGCTGGATTTGAAGACCATGGCTGTCCCAGTCACATTGGAAGATGATCACTCTGTGATTGAAATCGATATGAAATAATAAAAAATTGGTTTCAAATTTTTATAACCAATGCTGGAGTTTTCCTTGTTTGCAATACTTGTTGTGTGGTGATGGTGTACAATTTTCCTAATGGAATCCAGTCTCAAGATACATCAATAGGCACAGTTTTGCAACAGCACATCAGTATGCACCTGTGCCTCTCTGATTTTCTACAAAAACTTTTGTCTGCACAATGCAAGTGATCGATGTTGAACTGTAAACTCCTCATGGTCGATAAGGCAGTCAGACACTTCCATGATGATATCGAACATTGTGAGTTTACTATTTTTATGGATCACTGGCCCCTTGCAGATGCCATCTGCAATCATAGAAAAGATGTTCAACCCTGAAGCTTGTGGCACTTGGGCCTAATCAGCCAGTATTCTACATATGTATTCTATATACACGGTTCTGATAGTGCTGTTGTTGACTATCTGTCCAGGATAAACATTATCATGTTCTCCACTGACAAGGATGAGTTGGCACAGCTACAATCCAACAGTACCAAGATTACAGACACGCTAAAGGACACAAAATTTGCACTGACTCTTGAGTCGTATATACTACCAGGGTTGTCTGCCCCCACCGTGTGCGACACCTCAAGGGGTACTCTCCGACTAGTTGTGCCTCCCTCTCTCTGATGAACAGTGTCTGTATACCTGCATGATCTTGCTTACCCAGGCATCAAGATCACAAGACACTGGTTACCAAATGATTCATCTGGCCAGGAATTAAGAATGATTGTCGTGATCGAATGCTTGCCTGTATCCCTTGCCAGATAAGTAAAGTCAGAAAACATGTGCAGCCCTCCTAGGACAATTTAGCATTCCCAAAGGATGCCTATGTTATGTACTTATTGACATCATTGCCTTGCCCTCACCCTCTGAGGACTTTTGATATGTACTCTCATTCACTGACCACATCATGAGGTGGGTTGTAGCCAACCCTCTATCCAATATTACAGCTGATTTGATTGCCCATGCCTTCATCAACTCCTGGATGTCTTGCTTCAGGTGTCTCTCATCTGTAACCAACAGTCAGGACCATCAATTATGATCATCTCTATTTGCTCAACCATGCAAGCTATGAGGGTTACTCCAAAAGAAATGCACACTATTTTTGTAAAAATACAGTTTTCATTCTGCATGTGTGATAGTTTTACAGTGTGTAGATACATCCTTCCCGCTTGTTTTCAAACTTAGTTCAACCTGTTCCTGTGAGTGGTGCCATCACAGCATGTCTTCAAGATGGCTGCTACACTTGATATTCGTCAGAAGCAACATGCTGTCATAGCATTCCTGTATTGTGAAAATGAGACAGTGGGAAACATCCACAAGAGGTTGAAAAAGGTGTATGGAGATGCTGCTGTCGATCACAGTACAGTTAGTTGGTGTGCAAGCAGGTAATGTGATGAAAGCAGGCACAGCAATATTGAGGATTGTCCTCGCAGCAGCAGGCCTCATACTGCACACACTCCAGTGCAGAGAGTTAACGAATTAGTGACTGCTGATAGACGCATCACAGTGACCAAATTGTCATGCTACATTGGGATAGGGGAAGGATGTGTTTGCAGAATACTGAAAGTGTTGGCGTTAGAAAAGGCTTGTGCCAGGTGGGTTCCCAGGATATTGACAGTGGCTCACAAAGAAACAAGAAAAAAGGTATGCAGCGAAATTTTGGAACAGTACGAGAACGGTGGAGATGAATTTTTGGAAGACTTATGACAGGTGATGAAACATTTTTCAACATAGAAGAAGAGGCAATCAGTGGAGTGGCATCGTGCAAATTCACCCAAGGAAAAAAAAAAAAAAAATCCAAAACCACACCTTCTGCTGGAAAAGTTATGGCTATGGTGTTTTTCAATTCCGAAGGACTCTTGCTTGTGGACATTATGCCAAGTGGAACCACCATAAATTCTTAAGCATATGTGATGACACTGAAGAAACTTCAAGCTCAACTGAGTCATGTTCGACCACATTGGCAAAAGCAGGATGTTTTGCTGTTGCACGACAATGCACGGCCACATGTCAGTCAAAAAACCATGGAAGCGATCACAAAACTCAGATGGACAACTCTGAAACACCCACCTTACAGTCCTGACCTGGCTCCATGTGACTATCATCTCTTTGGGAAACTGAAAGATTCTCTTTGTGGAACAAGGTTTGAAGATGATGACTCCCTTGTGAATGCTGCCAAAAAATGGCTCCAACAAGTTGGTCCAGAATTTTACTGTGCGGGTATACAGGCGCTGGTTCTAAGATGCCGTAAGGCAGTTGACAGGGATGGAAATTATGTGGAGAAATGAAAATATTGTTCCTAGAGGTGTATCTACATACTAAAACTTTAAAACATGTAGAATAAAAGATGGATTTAAAAAAAAATAGTGTGCATTTCTTTTGGAGTGACCCTCGTATGTCGTTTTGACAAGTTACATACTACTGCCTACCACCTGCAGAGCAATGGCCTTGTGGAGTGTTGGCACTGCACTCTTAAGGCAGCACTTATATGTCACAACATTTCCTGGCTGGAGGTTCTACCATGGATCCTCCTGAGAATACATGCCACACACAAAGAGGATCTACTGGGGACAGAACGCATTAGACATACTACTAAATAGCAAACACCAAACAGTATCAGTGAATAGGCTAAAGCAAGTCTGGTCATTTGCTAATGACCTATACATGCCTGTTTCTACAGAGTCACCAGCCACAGTCAATGACATCTCTCTCTCCAGCAAGGCATCTATATGAGACACAGCTCATGAAGTGTGCTTTGAATTTGCCCCTCTGTGTGATACCCCCCATCTCTACTTCTTCACCCCCACCTGATACACTGTTTACCACCGACATCACAGACATTAACCTTGACAACTTCCCCATTAAGATCTGAGATGGCACTGTCTTCATTTTCATTGTCTCTCTGCCAATGCAACATGATGCCTCAACAACTCACATACAGCTACCGAACTACTTCAAGCTCTGTCCAAACGCTGAGCAGGACCACAACAGCCTAAATCTATTGTTGCCTCTTTCCACCCATAGCTCATGAATCTCACTCCATTTGATGAACTTCCTCACTCTCATGCAGGACCTCAGCTTCATTCACCTACATGGCTTCAAGATTTTGTCACAGATAGCACCTTACATTCAGTTATTCAGTTCCTTCTCCATGCTCCGCACTATCTAGGGAAGTGTTCCTTGTAAGTTTTATCTTGCAGACTCTTAGTTCTATGTTCATTGCCAACTTCATATTGTGTGGGTATCTCACATTTGTTCAGAGTGTGTTCTTGCAGTTAGTGAATAAATTGTGCACAATGTATCTTGTGTTGGTGATTTCTATTCCTTCATTATACAACAAAGGACAGAAAGTACCACAAGATGACTGAAATTTGGAAGATCTGAACATTAGATATCTATTATTTCATAAGTTAACAACTTTTACATAATTTCAAATATTTTCTTGGAAATTCAGGGATGTCTGCTTTCAGATTATTGGTAACAATAACTCCCCTGTTGCTTCTTAGCTCACAATTCTTTCACTGCTGCTTGACAGCTCATAACTTTAATTATCTTTTTCTTTTAATTGCCATATCTTTCAGTAACACTAATTACATTATTGCAATCAAGAACATAACTGCAAACAACTGAGCTACAATTTCCAGTAAGATTTTGCATAAATAACAATTTTATATATTCCAAATCAAACCATTTAAAATCCAGGACAGAATATTGATAAGACCTCAGTGGCCTAGGACAGTGGTCATGTGTGTGGCAGTTGTGTTTGTGTGAATGTGTGTGTTGTCTACTCCAGAAGAAGGTCTTTAGGTGAAAAGCTTACCGGTACTTGTTTAGCAGTTTTTCTGTTTGCAACACAATTTTACATATTTCTGTGCTTATGGTATATTAAGGGTGCACCTGCTTAGTGGTTCCCCTAGTTTGTATCTAATTTGTATTTAATGCAATGTATATGCCATAGAAGACTTCATAGACGTAGGAAACATCGTTATTTGATATGTCAAAGCCATCTTGAAATTTTATATTGAAAATTTGTGTGCAGTATTTCATGTTTTCCATTGTCATGAGAATAAATATATTTTGGTGCTGATTTGTTATACTTTTTGTAATATTTGCTATCATGATTAATCAATACAGAAACAAAAATTTAACTTTGAAAGTCATAGGTTCAAAATCATTCAGCTTAAAATTCTTTGGTAATGAAAATGTATTATTGATCATAACAGGGGACAGTTTTTGACATTTTATTTTCCAAGTACATAAAAAATATGTTTCAACTATGGAAGGTTTAAACAGTTGGGCATACTTTCAACATCACAGTAAATTTACTCCCTTATTAAGTTTGTTGCCAACATTCAGTCACAGTTTGAAAGCAACAGTTACATTCATAAATATAATATGGTACTAAAAGGATGAATAATTTATCCTATCCAACAGTGTGTGAGATCTGATGCCCTCATTTTAGCAGACTTGTTGTTGTGATTGTTTGTAAAGAAGTTCTTTTGCATAGGTGTAGTCTTTACCCAAAACAACAGCATGAAGCCTATTGTCACAGAAGAAATATATAGCTACCACAACAGACAGAAGGCAGATGTATTCCAAGGCACAGGTTCACAAAAATTGAGAACTGTCTGAATTCTTGTAAAATCTGCAATAAATTGCCACAGTTTGCTCAGTTCTTGTCATTAAAAGATCTCGAAGTAAGACATATAACTGGTTGACAGGTAACTTATTTTACACTATAAAAGAATTCTGTGAACTAAACAATGCCGATAATTTTTCAAGATAATAACTATAGTTCAAGCTTCCTATGGCTATTAATGGTTACTAGTTGGTAAGACAATGACTATATCCACTATTGTAATAAGCTCCATGTAAATAAATATGTATTAATTTATTAACTGTATTTAAAATTAATTAGTGTGTTTAGTAGCTTTGCATATTAACTGTGTTTCCTAATTGTGTTACTGATTTTCAACGTGCAGCAATGATGGAGCTTTCATCATTTAATACTATCAATGGCTAATTAAGATTGTTGATGTGAAATGTGTAATGAGAAGAAAAAATGCTGTGATCATCAGATCATGACAATGGTAATTTTTTTATACATTAATTTTTATTGTTACATAATGATACAGTGTTCTTACTTAATTCCTCTTCAACAACAAAATGACTATAATTGCATTTATCAATGCATAAAACCATGGGACTCTGTGAATTCCAGTTGTTCCACTTCTGTTCATATTGCAGAAATCCAGATTGCATTTTTCAGCTATGTCAGCATATTTTGCTTTCACAGTATCCCATGAACAAAGGCCTACTTGACAACCTTCAATGTCTGCCACATTTTCGGCTACATAGAACATTACACGATATGTATCTCCTTCAGTACACCTGCAAAAAAGAGCAGTGTCAAGTGATTTACTTTCACATGCTAATCTGTGGAATACCTATACCATAAACATACAGGGTGTTTCAAAAATGACCGGTATATTTGAAACGGCAATAAAAACTAAACGAGCAGTGATAGAAATACACCGTTTGTTGCAATATGCTTGGGACAACAGTACATTTTCAGGCAGACAAACTTTCGAAATTACAGTAGTTACAATTTTCAACAACAGATGGCGCTGCGGTCTGGGAAACTCTATAGTACGATATTTTCCACATATCCACCATGCGTAGCAATAATATGGCGTAGTCTCTGAATGAAATTACCTGAAACCTTTGACAACGTGTCTGGCGGAATGGCTTCACATGCAGATGAGATGTACTGCTTCAGCTGTTCAATTGTTTCTGGATTCTGGCGGTACACCTGGTCTTTCAAGTGTCCCCACAGAAAGAAGTCACAGGGGTTCATGTCTGGCGAATAGGGAGGCCAATCCACGCCACCTCCTGTATGTTTCGGATAGCCCAAAGCAATCACACGATCATCGAAATATTCATTCAGGAAATTAAAGACGTTGGCCGTGCGATGTGGCCGGGCACCATCTTGCATAAACCACGAGGTGTTCGCAGTGTCGTCTAAGGCAGTTTGTACCGCCACAAATTCATGAAGAATGGCCAGATAGCGTGATGCAGTAATCGTTTTGGATCTGAAAAATGGGCCAATGATTCCTTTGGAAGAAATGGCGGCCCAGACCAGTACTTTTTGAGGATGCAGGAACGATGGGACTGCAACATGGGGCTTTTCGGTTCCCCATATGCACCAGTTCTGTTTATTGACGAAGCCGTCCAGGTAAAAATAAGCTTCGTCAGTAAACCAAATGCTGCCCACATGCATATCGCCGTCATCAATCCTGTGCACTATGTCGTTAGCGAATGTCTCTCATGCAGCAATGGTAGCGGCGCGGAGGGGTTGCCGCATTTGAATTTTGTATGGATAGAGGTGTAAACTCTGGTGCATGAGACGATACATGGACATTGGCGTCATTTGGACCGCAGCTGCAACTCGGCGAACGGAAACCCGAGGCCGCTGTTGGATCACCTGCTGCACTAGCTGCGCGTTGCCCTCTGTGGTTGCCGTATGCGGTCGCCCTACCTTTCCAGCACATTCATCCGTCACGTTCCCAGTCCGTTGAAATTTTTCAAACAGATCCTTTATTGTATCACTTTTCGGTCCTTTGGTTACATTAAACCTCCGTTGAAAACTTCGTCTTGTTGCAACAACACTGTGTTCTAGGCAGTGGAATTCCAACACCAGAAAAATCCTCTGTTCTAAGGAATAAACCATGTTGTCTACAGATCACTTGCACGTTGTGAACAGCACACGCTTACAGCAGAAAGACGACGTACAGAATGGCACACCCACAGACTGCGTTGTCTTCTATATCTTTCACATCACTTGCAGCGCCATCTGTTGTTGAAAATTGTAACGACTGTAATTTCGAAAGTTTGTCCACCTGAAAATGTACTGTTGTCCCAAGCATATTGCAACAAACGGTGTATTTCTATTGCTGCTCGTTTAGTTTTTATTGCCGTTTCAAATATACCGGTCATTTTTGAAACACCCTGTATATAATAAAATAGGACAGTAATAGACAGCTAAAAACATACTCAGAAGGAAAGTTTATGAGAAAGTTATTAGCAAATGCTTTAGCAATTTTATGAAGTTAAACTATGCTACACCCCAGATGAATTTTGTACAACTGTTTTACATTCCTAAATGAAAATTATGGAATGCGGAAACTACAGAACCAAGTAGCTACTCAAAAAGTTCTGTGGTCTGATGCTGAAGGAAATATATGAATAATATTCTTTATGTGAGTGTTATGATTTGTGTGATTATCACTGCATTGCTTCCCTTCCCAATTCCAATAATCTAACAGGTTTACTTTAATGTTTGACTAGTGTATAAATATTAACTCTCTGGACAAGATATAAGCTTTATTTTAACTGTTTTATGGAAAGCTGTGACTGCTTATTATATAAAGCAAATTCAAACAGTTTTGTGAGTCAATGGCCAGGCATGAATAGATAATGCAGCATCAAAACAATGTCTGGTCAGGGCAGTCCTCATAACCTCACCCTACTGCTGACTAGGGCAACCATGTCTGTAACAAACCAAACCCACAGTCTACCTCCTACCATCAGTATGATTTCCATACCTGCCCCTGCTTACAGTGATGTAAGGGGTTTACAGCAACCAGCAATGGAAGTGGAACCTTTGCCACTGCCTAAGCCACTTCTGGCAACCCCCCATCCCACCATCCCCTGTGACCCCCATCATGAATTGCACATAACAGCAGCGATCAATCTGTGAAACAGTGAGGTGTCACTTGAGGTTGATCCATTTCCAGTCCCCTACACCTCTGCCCCACAGGAAATCTCAAGCAGCAGAATTGAGTATATGATTGGACAGTGCAAATAACTGCACCACTTGTTCCATAACATGCTGATCATAATGGAGATGCCACAGAATCCTCTAGTGGGGATCACAGCATCCCTCCCTCCCTCCCTCCTCCCCCCCCCCCCCTCTCTCTCTCACTCTCTCTCTCTCTCTCTCTCTCTTTCTCTCTCTGTCTCCACCTCTCCCTTTCTCAGTGATTCACACAGACCTGGCCACTTGCAGTCTCCTGTGCTTATTAAAGCAGGAAGGGTCCTGTAACTGATAATTTTCAGGATCAATTACAAAGCTGCAGTATTGATAAATAGTCTGAGCTACTGCAGTTAGCAGATAGGCCTAGATGTAAATTTTTGAGACTCGCAGATGGAGCAAGACAAGTGTACATCTACATCTACCCAGATACTCTGCAAGCCACTGTACAGTGCATGGTGGAGTGTACACTGTACTACTACTTGTTATTTTCACTCACGTTCCACTCGCAAACAGAGCAAGGGTAAAATGACTGTCTGTATGCCTCCAAATGAGCTGTAATTTCTCATATCTTATCTTCATGGTTCTCACATGCAGTGTATGTTGGCAGCAATAGAATCACTCAGCAGTCACCTTCAAATGCCGGTTCTCTAAATTTTGTCAATAATGTTTCTCGAAAAGAACGTCGCCTTCCCTCCAGCGATTCCTATTTGAATACTGAAGCATCTCCATAACACTTATGTGTTGTTTGAAACTTCCTTCAGTCTGACTTGGTATGGATCCCAAACACTCAACCAGTGCTCAAGAATAGGTTGCACCAGCATCCTACATGCAGCTTTCTTTACAGGTGAACCATTCTTTTCTAAAATCCTCCCAATAAACCAAAGTCAATCATTCACCTTCCCGACCACAATTCTGACATGCTTGTTCCACCTCATATAGCTTTGCAATATTAGGTCCAGATATTTAAATGACTTGACTGAGTCAAGCAGGACACTAGTAAAAACATACCCAAACATTACAGGCTTGATCTTCCTACACATTTACATTAACTTACATTTTTCTATATTTAGGGCTAGCCACCATTCATCACACCAATGGGACATTTTGCCTAAGTTTTCTTGTATCTTCCTACAGTCACTCAACTTTGACCCCTATCATACACCACAGCATCATCAGTACAGAGGGTGTGTTCTCTGGTGAAGTTATGTGGTAAAATAAACGTGAATGGTCACATATTGCCATTTGCCTGTTATCACTTGAAGCCTGCTGACTATGCCATTTCATGCAGTGTTTGACTGTTGCTTGTTTTACAGTTTTCTCTCTTTTGATATTCACTCTGGACTGATCTTGTATGCTTACAATGAGCTTGGTGTGTTTTGGAGTTAGATCTAGTCAGGTGCTCCCTACGTGAACTGAAGCCATTACCAATTACACAGAACAGCCATTTGCTCCACAGGTTACTACATCAAAGAGTGTTGAGTGATACTGAACTGCTGCTACCTGCAATTGTTTGGATAGTAAACATATGTTAATTCAGATAACTTCTTGAATATTCTGACTCTGCCACTTCACACATACGATTAGGATACCTTGCCCCTCCTAGTGCCAACAGTTATAGCTGCTGAATGAACTGGCAGTGATAGTCACTGAGCGCTCAAAAAGTTTAATTTCAGTTGATGTGGCTTGAAAACATGAAGATTTTACTTAATCATACCACACTGAAAAACCTGGTAATGCAAAAAAGTTTGAACTAATTCTGTATAATGGGTAGAGCTCCCCCCCATGAACCATGGACCTTGCCGTTGGTGGGGAGGCTTGCGTGCCTCAGCGATACAGATGGCCGTACCGTAGGTGCAACCAAAATGGAGGGGTATCTGTTGAGAGGCCAGACAAATGTGTGGTTCCTGAAGAGTGGCAGCAGCTTTTTCAGTAGTTGCAGGGGCAACAGTCTGGATGATTGACTGATCTGGCCTTGCAACACTAACCAAAACGGCCTTGCTGTGCTGGTACTGCGAACGGCTGAAAACAAGGGGAAACTACAGCCGTAATTTTTCCCAAGGGCATGCAGCTTTACTGTATGGTTAAATGGTCCCCCATTCGGATCTCTGGGTGGGGACTACTCAAGAGGACGTCATTATCAAGAGAAAGAAAACTGGCATTCTAAGGCTTGGAGCGTGGAATGTCAGATCCCTTAATTGGGCATGTAGGTTAGAAAATTTAAAAACAGAAATGGATAGGTTAAAGTTAGGTATAGTGTGAATTAGTGAAGTTTGGTGGCAGGAGGAACAAGACTTTTGGTCAGGTGAATACAGGATTATAAATACAAAACCAAATAGGGGTAATGCAGGAGTAGGTTTCAGAATGAATAAAAAAAAATAGGAGTGTGGGTAACTTACTACAAACAGCATAGTGAACGCATTATTGTGGCCAAGATAGACACAAAGACCATGCGTACTACAGTAGTGCAAGTTTATATGCTAACTAGCTCTGCAGATGATGAAGAAATTGATGAAATGTATGATGAGATAAAAGAAATTACTCAGGCAGTGAAGGGAGATGAAAATTTAATAGTCATGGGTGACTGGAATTCGAGAGCAGGAAAAGGGAAAGAAGGAAACATAGTAGGTGAATATGGATTGGGGCTAAGAAATGAAAGAGGAAGCCGCCTGGTAGAGTTTTGCACAGAGCATAACTTAATCATAGCTAACACTTGGTTCAAGAATCATGAAAGAAGGTTGTATACATGGAAGAATCCTGGAGATACTAGAAGGTATCAGATAGATTATATAATGGTAAGATAGAGATTTAGGAACCAGGTTTTAAATTGTAAGACATTTCCAGGGGCAGATGTGGACTCTGACCACAATCTATTGGTTATGACCTGTAGATTAAAAATGAAGAAACTGCAAAAAGGTGGGAATTTAAGGAGATGGGACCTGGATAAACTGACTAAACCAGAGGGTGTACAGAGTTTCAGGGAGAGCCTAAGGTAACAATAGACAGGAATGGGGGAAAGAAATACAGTAGAAGAAAAATGGGCAGCTTTGAGGGATGAAGTCGTGAAGGCAGCAGAGGATCAAGTAGGTAAAAGGTGAGGGCTAGTAGAAATCCTTGGGTAACAGAAGAAATATTGAATTTAATTGATGAAAGGAGAAAATATAAAAATGCAGTAAATGAAGCAGGCAAAAGGGAATACAAACGTCTCAAAAATGAGATCAACAGGAAGTGCAAAATGGTTAAGCAGGGATGGCTAGAGGACAAATGTAAGGATGTAGAGGTATATCTCACTTGGGGTAAGACAGATACTGCCTACAGGAAAATTAAAGAGACCTTGGAGAAAAGAGAACCACTTGTATGAATATCAAGAGTTCAGATGGAAACCCAGTTCTACGCAAAGAAGGGAAAGCAGAAAGGTGGAAGTAGTATATACAACTCTATACAAGGGCGATGTAATTGAGGACAATATTATGGAAATGAAAGAGGATGTAGATGAAGATGAAATGGGAGATATGATACTGTGTGAAGAGTTTGACAGAGTACTGAAAGTCGAAACAAGGCCCCGAGAGTAGACAACATTCCATTAGAACTACTGAAAGCCTTGGGAGAGCCAGTCCTGACAAAACTCTACCATCTGGTGAGCAAGATGTATGAGACAGGCGAAATACCCTCAGACTTCAAGAAGAATATAATAATAATTCCAATCCCAAAGAAAGCAGGTGTTGACAGATGTGAAAATTACCGAACAATCAATTTAATAAGCCACAGCTGCAAAATACTAATGTGAATTCTTTACAGACGAATGGAAAAACTAGTAGATGCCAACCTTGGGGAAGATCAGTTTGAATTCTGTAGAAATATTGGAACACGTGAGGCAATACCGATGCTAAGACTCATCTTAGAAGCTAGATTAAGAAAAGACAAGCCTACTAGATTAAGAAAAGACAAACTTAGAGAAAGTGTTTGACAATGCTGACTGGAATACTCTCTTTCAAATTCTGAAGGTGGCAGAGGTAAAATACAGGGAGTGAAAGGCTATTTACAATTTGTACAGAAACCAGATGGCAGTTATAAGAGTCGAGGGACATGAAAGGGAAGCAGTGGTTGGGAAGGGAGTGAGACAGGGTTGTAGCCTTTCCCCGATGTTATTCAATCTTTATATTGAGCAAGCAGTGAAGGAAACAAAAGAAAAATTCGGAGTAGGTATTAAAATCCATGGAGAAGTAATAAAAACTATGAGGTTTGCTGATGACATTGTAATTCTGTCAGAGACAGCGAAGGATTTGGAAGAGCAGTTGAACGGAATGGATAGTGTCTTTAACAGTTGCATACCAATGCTGCATGTTGCACTGGCCAATGCCAATGGGAGGGATCAGCGACTGACCCCACAACCATCACACATTCTCTGTCTCGGATAAATCACATTACTCATGTATTTCCATAATTTTGGCAGATTAGAAGATTAAAATGTTGATTATTATTACAGGGGGAAGGGTTTCTAGGACATTTTTAGTGTTGTGGCTTGGCAGGAGAGCCAACACCGGTATGAGAGGAAGCCGAAAGGCACGCGTTTCAGCTCACGCAGGCTGTCGAGAGGTCTGGAACAGGACAAGGAAATTAGACTGTAGAAAAAACTGATGTAGCTGATGGAATACTTAACTTTAATCCATAAATGGTGAATGTCACTCTTGACAGTACATGTTTTACAGCATCAATAGTAACTGGTAATGGCGCCTTGCTAGGTCATAGCAAATAACGTAGCTGAAGGCTGTGCTAACTATCGTCTTGGCAAATGAGAGCGTATTTTGTCAGTAAACCATCGCTAGCAAAGTCAGCTGTACCACTGGGCGAGTGCTAGGAAGTCTCTCTAGACCTGCCGTGTGGCGGCGCTCGGTCTGCAATCACTGATAGTGGCGACACGCGGGTCCGACATATACTAATGGACCGCGGCCGATTTAAAGGCTACCACCTAGCAAATGTGGTGTCTGGCAGTGACACCACATTTAGTAAAAAATAAATCGTTTTTTACATTTATTTGTATTAATTTCACAATTACAAGGATTACTCAGATTCACATCCTGAACACTTTACAATACAAACTACTTCTTTCTTGGTGTGTGCAGGGGATATATACTTCCTGCAAGAAGTGCAAGCCTTCATGTACTTATGGTCTTTGCTTCTGGCAGATTATGCATAGCTGCACGTGTTACTTTTTGTCACGGCTCCGTAACGTTGTTTCCTCTGCTCACAGCACCTTGATTTTGATTACACGCATACCTAAAAGTTGATAACGCTGTAGTGTATTTTGAGTGTAGGCCTACAGCATTTTCAGCGCATCTTTTCATGTTGATGTCACAAAGTTCACGAGCAAGATCTTTCAGGTACTTCTTTCTTCCAGAACTCTTTGAGCTTTTGGATAGTTCACCACTAAATTCATTGTCTGAACTCTCAAGCAAATTTCTAATTTCATCATCTGCCAATTTCATCTTCTTGTACATTTTGTCAAATGCCACAAAGATTTTACCTTCCACTCACCACACTGTTTACCGGTTTACTGCGAGTGGTGATTCTTGACCTGCTACACCTTCAGTTATAACAATCGCTATAATTCAATAATGAGTGTAGACCAAAAGCTGTTCTTATTGTCAATTGTAGCAATTACAATCACAATAAATATCATGTATTTATTAAATAAACTACTGAACACGACAGGAGTTTTAGCCTAAAAACTTCGTTGGGGTCAGTTACTGACCCCACCCATTGGTATGCAACTGTTAAAGGAGGATATAAGATGAACATCAACAAAAGCAAAACGAGGATAATAGAGTGTAGTCGAATTAAGTCGGGTGATGCTGAGGGAATTAGATTAGGAAATGAGACACTTAAAGTAGTAAAGGAGTTTTGCTATTTGGGGAGCAAAATAACTGATGATGGTCGAAGTAGAGAGGATATAAAATGTAGACTGGCAATGGCAAGGAAAGCATTTATGAAGAAGAGAAATTTGTTAACACTGAATATAGATTTAAGTGTCAGGAAGTCATTTCTGAAAGTATTTGTATGGAGTGTAGCCATGTATGGAAGTGAAACATGGACGATAAATAGTTTGGACAAGAAGAGAATGGAAGCTTTCAAAATGTGGTGCTACAGAAGAATGCCGAAGACTAAATGAGTAGATCACATAACTAATGAGGAGGTATTGAATAGGATTGGGGAGAAGAGAAGTTTGTGGCACAACTTGACGAGAAGAAGGGATCGGTTGGTAGTACATGTTCTGAGGCACCAAGGGGCCACCAATTTAGTGTTGGAGGGCAGCTTGGAGGGTAAAAATCGTAGAGGGAGACCAAGAGATGAATACACTAAGCTGATTCAAAAGGATGCAGGCTGCAGTAGGTACTGGGAGATGAAGAAGCTTGCACAGGATAGAGTAGCATGGAGAGCTGCATCAAACCAGTCTCAGGACTGAAGACCACAACAACAACAACAACAGGCAGAGCTATGTAAAATTTGCATATGCTATCAATACTAAATGCTTTGAAAGTGTAAAGAATGTTTATTCCAGTGCTTACTGGGTATAGTGTGTCATGTTTTTGGTCGATTTCAATGTGCAATAAAATGCGAAATAAGTATATTTCAGCAAAATTTTTTAATAATTAATACATTTCAGCAAACTTTATTACATAAGCACCAAAATATCTGAATATACAGGTGTTCTAAATATATTTATGATTGTATGTGAGATAACCACATAAAGACGACAAAAAGAGCAAAAATTATGACTGCAAACAAAAACTTGTTGTGTGACTATAGATGTGCTAGACACAACATTCTGATAACCTCTCCAGCACACATATTTATGGCCTATTGTGTTACCATGGAATAGATAAAACATGTGTTGCTTGAGGCTTTCCCGACGGACTTGTTGTATATATGGTTCTCGGGTGAGACGCCAGATGTCATAGTGCAAACTTCACAATATTTCGTCAATGCAACTGGCCGACATCTTCAGATGCGACGAACACACTGCTAAGCCAGGACCAGGGGCCCCTATATATGCCAGTTTTAGGCAGGAAGTGTGCATGCGTGGAGGCGCCAAATTCGATGGCCAATACCGACGATATCAGCCGGTAGCTGGAAGGACAGTAATGCCACCTACAGGATGAAGAACCAAATACTTCAGCGCACGTGCGGAGGCTGCCGCCGCTGCTCTGCGCTGCCATCGGCCGCCCCAGCGACCTCTGTCGAAAGCCGCAAGTGCGGAGGCTGCCGCTGTTACTCTGCGCTGCCATCGGCCGCCCTAGCGACCTCTGACGGAAGCCGCAAGCAAATCTGCGTGTCCACATAGGCGCCTTGATTCCTCTCCCGTTGTCAACAGAATCTTTATGTTGCTGGCGAATCGTCGTCAGTCTCATGACCAATAGTATTCCTCTCTGCTCGAAGCGACTTCAATTTGGCCAGTGCTGGATCCCAAGCTGTACTAAGCTGAAAGCCCGTGTCTCTGTTTACAAGATTCGTCGAGCTACATATTTCCACTGCTTCCTTAATAACACTGTCCCAGTACGAACTCGTCGATGCGAGAATTTTTGTATGTTGATAATTCATAGAATGGCCTGTACTGAGACAATGCTCGGCCACTGCAGACTTTTCTAGTTGCTCCAGACGAGTGTAGCATCGGTGTTCAGTGCATCTCTCTTCTACAGTGCGACAAGTTTGTCCGATGTACGACATGCTGCAGCTACAAGGAATCTCGTAAACACCGGGTCTTCTTAGGCCAAGGCCGTCCTTAGATGAGCCCAAGAGAGCTCTGAGTTTTGCCGGCGGACGAAAAACACATTTAACTTTATGCTTCTTCAATAATCTTCCTATTTTTGAAGAGACACCGCCTATGTATGGCAAGATGACCATTCCCCTTTGTTCTTCGCCTTCTTCCACTTCCTCACGTTGGGTAACCCGCTTCGGTTGTAAGGCATGGCGAATCTCCCGTTCGGAATATCCATTTTGTTGAAAAACAGTACGCAGATGGAGTAGCTCATTGGATGAGCTGTCTGAGTCTGATATGGCTCGTGCTCTGTGGACCAACGTCCTCAGTACGCCACTTCGTTGTGAAGGATGGTGACAGCTGGTGGCCTGTAAGTATAAGTCCGTATGCGTTGGTTTACGGTACACTGCGTGACCCAATGTGCCATCTTCTTTTCTCTGTACCAACACGTCCAGGAAGATGGCACATTGGGTCACGCAGTGTACCGTAAACCAACACATACGGACTTATACTTACAGGCCACCAGCTGTCACCATCCTTCGCAACGAAGTGGCGTACTGAGGACGTTGGTCCACAGAGCACGAGCCATATCAGACTCAGACAGCTCATCCAATGAGCTACTCCATCTGCGTACTGTTTTTCAACAAAATGGATATTCCGAACGGGAGATTCGCCATGCCTTACAACCGAAGCGGGTTACCCAACGTGAGGAAGTGGAAGAAGGCGAAGAACAAAGGAGAATGGTCATCTTGCCATACATAGGCAGTGTCTCTTCAAAAATAGGAAGATTATTGAAGAAGCATAAAGTTAAATGTGTTTTTCGTCCGCCGGCAAAACTCAGAGCTCTCTTGGGCTCATCTAAGGACAGCCTTGGCCTAAGAAGACCCGGTGTTTACGAGATTCCTTGTAGCTGCAGCATGTCGTACATCGGACAAACTTGTCGCACTGTAGAAGAGAGATGCACTGAACACCGACGCTACACTCGTCTGGAGCAACCAGAAAAGTCTGCAGTGGCCGAGCATTGTCTCAGTACAGGCCATTCTATGAATTATCAACATACAAAATTCCTCGCATCGACGAGTTCGTACTGGGACAGTGTTATTAAGGAAGCAGTGGAAATACGTAACTCGACGAATCTTGTAAACAGAGACACGGGCTTTCAGCTTAGTACAGCTTGGGATCCAGCACTGGCCATATTGAAGTCGCTTCGAGCAGAGAGGAATACTGTTGGTCATGAGACTGACGACGATTCGCCAGCAACATAAATTTTCTGTTGACAACGGGAGAAGAATCAAGGCGCCTACGTGGACGCGCAGATTTGCTTGCGGCTTCCGTCAGAGGTCGTGGGGCGGCCGATGGCAGCGCAGAGTAACAGCAGCAGCCTCCACGCTTGCGGCTTCCGACAGAGGTCGCTGGGGCGGCTGATGGCAGCGCAGAGCAGTGGCGGCAGCCTCCGCACGTGCGCTGAAGTATTTGGTTCTTCATCCTGTAGGTGGCATTACTGTCCTTCCAGCTACCAGCTGATATCGTCGCTATTGGCCATCGAATTTGGCGCCTCCACGCATGCACACTTCCTGCCTAAAACTGGCATATATAGGGGTCCCTGGTCCTGCCTTAGCAGTGTGTTCGTCGCACCTGAAGATGTCGGCCAGTTGGGTTGACGTAATATTGTGGAGTTTGCACTATGACATCCGACGTCTCGCCCGAGAACCATATATAGATAAAACATGTCTCTGCCATATTTTACCTCACTGAGAAACGAACACTAAACCAAGGTTGTTTTGTTTACACCTGGATTTAATAATGAAAAAAATGAAAGTGAGGCAAGAAAAAAGCATCAAATTTGAGATACATAGTAGAATATTTATTTATTTTCTGGCCATATAACAAAAAGTTTTTGGACATCATCAGGAAAATTTAGATTACATTACATTACTTGATTCTAATAAAACTTTGAACAGTATGTTTCTTGCTTTGTTGCATATGAAAGTATAATACTGTAGAATTTCAGTTTGATACTTGTAATTTTTTGCTTCGATTTTATTTACTTCATTCCCTGTCCAGATATAAATATAGCATTCTTGCACTAACACAGAAATGTTCATCAGGAAAGTGGCAAACATATGTCGGTTGATTGAATTTTTGGAATAGCTGTTCCTTTATTTTATAGTTATTGAACAAGATTTTCTAAAATATGAGTAAAGCTACATTTTTTTGTAAAAATTATCACCAGATAGATATGGTATTATTGGAAAATAACACATTGGAAAAAAATCTAAATTCTAATTTTAAAATGCTAAATTTTCAAAGTTTATTTGCTGATTTCATGTAACTCCAATGAGGATAGGCATTCATACATCGAGTAAAATGAGTAATTACTGTGACTGTTGTATAGGTGACAGAGTGCATATAAAATGCTGAAATAATTTTAGTACTTACTTCAGAAAAACTGCAGCAATGTTAGTTGCAAATGATCCAATCTTAGAAGTTCTCCATTTCCGTTTTTGTGTTGTGTTATAGCCATCGTGTGCTAGAGGTTCACTGTCTTTGGCTATACCCATACGTGATTGCATCATGTGCAACATATTTGAATGTGTGAAGTAAAACACCCCTTTAGCACTAGTTTTATTAGACTCAAGATTTCTGAAACAAAATTCCTGGTTAGTAGTTTATACATTGGCAAAAATACTTACACTATTTAACATTCGGAATGGTTTAAAACAAAAAATTCTTACAGCATTCATACTTTTCTGTTTCTTATACTACCTTCAACAATCAGTAACAAAAATACCTAACAATAATGTACTAAATATTGATATAAAAAGCTATTCCTAAAACTTCACAATGAATATTTTTTCTGTACATAACATTCAGGAGATGAGTGGTAAATAACATCAGCAGAACGAACAGTGATTCTTTTTATTTGAGAAGGAGGGGGAAGCAGTAATAGATATAGGCAGATGACAACGAAAAAAAACAAAGGAATATATTAAAGGGAACAGAGTAAAATGTAAAGAAAAAAATAACAGTGGAGAGACTATTTATTTTATCATTTCATTGGTGAGCATAGTCCTTCACATTATTGTTTTTATTTCCAGAATGGATCTCCACTGTCATAAAAACTTTTGAAACATGGCAAACAGAGGGCATGTTCAGCTCATATATGTAGCTAATGGGACAGAAAACATAGCTGTAATTTAATTTCAATATTGCACATCAATAACCTGTATTACATTCAAAGAACTTAAGAGTAGAATACTGTTACATCAAAATATGCATGTTCCATTATACAATGGAACATGCATATTTTGATGTAACATATTTTGATGTGCATATTTTGATGTAACAACTATTGTGGAAACTACATATGATGCTCTAGTCTGTACTGAGTTTCAAATGAAGAATGTCGATTGCATACCAGAAGACTAAAGTACTGCCATTGTTACTGTTGTATCATAAGGCTTTGACTAAATTCAAAATAAACACAAACAACTTACTGAAAATGATCCATGAGATCTTTAAGAGTAGTGCAACCCAGTTCAACATTTATATCATGGCCATATCCACTTTTGTAGTAGTACTTGAGGTCTTCCTTGTATTCCATAACCTTAATAAAAATTTGACCATTAGTGGACAATTCATATTTTCATTATGTACTTAACTTGGGATGTATTTACACTTAAATACACTGCAAATAATATCATGGTATCACATAATAAGTTTTGAACTGTCAGCAAAATTACCCAAAAATTACTGAATATAATGGCACTAATGAGACAAGCTGGTAATTCTTTACTCTTGTTTCATTTCCTTTTTGTGAAGTGGCTTACCACCAGCATGTTTAAGTCCCTCTCGAAAAGTGCCACTGTAAAAGAACCAATTACTTTTAGAGAAAACCTTAGCAGTATGGCATCTTGGATAATCTGCCAGAATCCCATCTCATGAACAAAAGCAGAAAATAATTTTTGAAGCTGAGGATTGTATGTTGGGAGTAGCTGCTACATCATCTAGGTGTTATTCATCATAGACTCCCACAGAATTCTGTACTGGACCTTAAATGTTTTTTACTTATGCAGCCAGGAATCATAATGAGTGCTATTTCACTATGTTTGCAGATGACACCTGCAAAATCTGTCAACCATAGCCATGAAAAATATTTTATCAAACACTTTTAACTGTTTTATGTTTAAATTCCTTTCTGCCTACCCAAGCAAGATAAGTTGCATGAAATTTTGATCAAGTTACAAAAAACTCAGAGGATTATTCTGATGTTTGATGATCAAGAGTTACAGAGAGCTGAGAGCACGAAGTTCCTGATCCTTCATGTAAACAGCAAACTTAACTGGAAAAATCACATACTTTTAATTGTGAAAATGTTGAGCTTAGATGCTTTTGCACAGCTTATTTTGCTAATGTGCACTCATCATGTCATACAGAATTAATGACTAATGTGGATGCAGCACAATGTATAAAATCATATGATGGCAACAGAATGCATTATGTGACTACAGGGTCTGGATGTTGACCTGAAACCGAGGCCATTAAGAGAGGTGTACCTCAAGGATCTGTATTTGGTCCACTTTTGTTCACTCTTTTTATAAGCAATATTGAAGTCAGTGAGAAGGAACAAAAAAGTACTATTGGCTGATGACATAAGTAAATGTATAAAGAATTAAGGAAATGGAAAGGAACTTGTTTATGTCAACAAACAATACAGAGCACTGAGTCAAACAGAATGACTTAATTATAAATCTTTATTTTTTTTTAAAAAAAAAAAGGCAATGTTTATATGTCCATGAATAGAAAAAAGATAGATCACATACATAGCTGAAACAAGACTGGAAAAGGTATCACTATAAATATTTTGGGAACTATATTAGACAATACGCTCCAATAGGGATAACATACAGACAATGTACACTGATCAGCCACAACATTATGACCACCGACCTATTATAGACATAAACCCATTCAAGTGATAGCAGCATCGTTGGGTTGTGCAACCACCCCTCATCACAGATGTTCGACATTTTAGGCAGGGCAGACTGGTAAAACAGGACAGGCAGTGAACTGTGGTGGAATTAACATCAGACTTTAATGCTGGGCAGAGTACAAGTGTGTCTGAACACACAGTACACCGAATACTCCTAATGATGGGCCTCTGCAGCTGATGACCCACATCTCTACCAATGTTAACACTACAGTTTTGGCAATTATGACTGCAATAGGCACATGACCATTGGCACTGGATGTTGGTACAGTGAGAGAGCATTGCATGCTTTGATGAACCCTGGTACCTTCTTCACCATACTGATGGGAGGGCACAAATCAATCATCCTCCAGGGGAACAGCTCCTTGATACCTGTACTGTGGGATGGATATAAGCTGGTGACAGCTCCATTATACTTTTGGGAACATTCATATGGGCAACCAAGATTCCAGTGGAGTTCGTGTATGGCACCATGATGCCCGAGGAGTGTAGCAAACTGGTTGCAGTCAATGTATACCTCTTCATGACAATCATGTTTACCTATGGCAGTGGCATTTTTCAACAAGATAATGTGCCATGTTACAAGGCCTAGAATGTGATGGAGTGGTTTGAGGAATGCAGTGATGAGTTCTAATTGATGTGATGACCCCCCACCCTACTGCCCCCCCCCCCCCCACGCAACTCGAACATGGCTTCAGAGCTTATCGCTCCCCCCCCCCCCCCCCCCCCCCCCCCCCCGCAGAATATATGGGAATTAAGTGACTTCTGTGTGCAGATGTGGTGCCAACTCCCTCAAGCGACCTACCAAGGCCTCATTGCTTCCTTGCCATGATACATTGCCACTGTTATCTACACAAAATCATAATGTTCTAGCTGATCAGTGTGTGTATTCCTTTACAAAGGAAATCCCAAATCCTTGTACCACTGAAAATATGAATGTAATAAGTGTCAGTGGTGTTGAGAAACAGGTGAAATAGTTAAAAATGAACAAAGCTCAAGGACCAGATGAAAATCCTGACAGTTTCTATAATGAATTTGGGGCTGAGTTAGATACATTGGACCAAAAACTGTGCTCAATATTTGGAAGAAAGCACAGGACACACCAGTCTGTAACAAGGGTAGTAAAAGTGATCCACAAAACTGCCACACAGTATCTATCCTTGACTCTGATTATTTGTAGAATCTTAGAACATATTCTGAGTTCAAACATAATGAGATATCTCAAACAAAATGATCTGCTCTATGCCAACCAGTGTAGATTCTGAAAATATGAATCATTTAAAACCAAACGCACATTCTTATTACAGATATTCAATTCAATTTACTGCTCATAACATGTAATTTTACATGCATGTGCTTTTTCAACTAAGTGTAAAGTTTTTATAATTATAGTTTTTTTAGTTTACATTATTTACTATCACATTTTAATTCATTATAAATTCTGGTTATAAGGGCATTTTTGAATAAGCCACTGCTTGACTTGCTTTTTAAAAATATGCCATCAATATCTCAACTTCATTTCATAATAAGTTATTAAAAACAGCTCCTTTGACATAGAGGCTTTTCACTGTTGAAGTTAATCTTCTGTTAAGCATATGAAAATCTCTTCTATTCCTTGTTTCATAGTTGTGAATATCGATATTTCTTTTTGTGATCTTAGGGTTTTCTTTCACTAGCATCACAGTTTTCTAGTATATACATGGCATTAACTGTGAGAATATTGTGTCTAATGAATATGGGTTTGCAAGAAGTTCCTGATTTACTTTTGCTAGGATCCTCAAGGCTCGCTTCTGCAGCATTAAAACTCTTTTCACATTAGTTTGGCATGTCCCACCCCACAGTCCTATTCCATAAGACAAGAAAGGATGTACTAATGCATAATATACAGTCCTTAGGGTTTCAGAATTAAGATATGGTGATAATCTTCTGGACTGGGTGTTATATTTTTACAGACATAATCAGCTTACTGCTTCCATAAAAGTCAATCATCTATGCACAATCCCAAGAATTTACATTCTGTACAGGTTTTTGGTAGAAGTTCATCAGTCACAGTATTTTGTCTTTTATTTATTATTTATTTATTTATTTTCGAGTTCCGTGGGTCCTTGACGCGAATGTATCGCTAGGATGTAGAACGTGTCAGGTTATTACAGAAATAGCCACATGTAGATGATCATGGAGCAACCAACTTAACATATACAGGGTGTTACAAAAAGGTACGGCCAAACTTTCAGGAAACATTTCTCACACACAAAGAAAGAAAATATGTTATGTGGACATGTGTCCGGAAACGCTTACTTTCCATGTTAGAGCTCATTTTATTACTTCTCTTCAAATCACATTAATCATGGAATGGAAACACAGCAACAGAATGTACCAGCGTGACTTCAAACACTTTGTTACAGGAAATGTTCAAAATGTCCTCCCTTAGCGAGGATACATGCATCCAACCTCTGTCACATGGAATCCCTGATGCGCTGATGCAGCCCTGGAGAATGGCGTATTGTATCACAGCCGTCCACAATACGAGCACAAAGAGTCTCTACATTTGGTACAGGGGTTGCGTAGACAAGAGCTTTCAAATGCCCCCATAAATGAAAGTCAAGAGGGTTGAGGTCAGGAGAGCGTGGAGGCCATGGAATTGGTCCACCTCTATCAATCCATCGGTCACCGAATCTATTGTTGAGAAGCGTACGAACACTTCGACTGAAATGTGCAGGACCTCCATCGTGCATGAACCACACGTTGTGTCGTACTTGTAAAGGCACATGTTCTAGCAGCACAGGTAGAGTATCCCGTATGAAATCATGATAACATGCTCCATTGAGCGTAGGTGGAAGAACATACTGATGAAACTAAAATGAGCTCTAACATGGAAATTAAGCATTTCCGGACACATTTCCACATAACATCTTTTCTTTATTTGTGTGTGAGGAATGTTTCCTGAAAGTTTGGCCGTACCTTTTTGTAACACCCTATATAAGCAGATGCATGAAAAAGGACATCCACATGTCAAATAATTACACACAAAAATTCAGATAACAGCACAGATAATAGTACAGTAATGACATAGTTGATTACATAAATAATAGTGCAGTAATGACATAGATGATTACATAAACAAATTTAAAGTAATTCATCTAAAAATATTCTGCCAACAAGTGATATGCTAATGTACATAATCAGTTCTATTAGAAATGCATAAAATTAAACACAAATTCAAGAAGTATTACACATTATCAAAGAATTCCTGTAAAGAATAGAAAGAATTATCAAAAAGATAAAGTTTTAGTTCTGTTTTGAATTTAGTAAGATCCACAATGACTGATTTGATATGGCAGGGAAGTTTATTGAACACTTTTATACTTGAATAATGATCTCCTTTCTGTACCATGCTGATATTTTTAAAATCTTTGTGAAGATCATGTTTTCGTCTTGTATTGTGAGCATGGTATGCACTATTTATTTTGTAAATTGCATAATTTTTGTTCACGAAGCACAGTAGTGACAAGATGTATTGACAAGGGATGGTGAGGATCCACAGCTGTTTGAATAAATTTTTGCAAGAAGATCTAGGATGCATTCTACTCATAATCCTGATAACTCTCTTCTGTGCAACAAAGACTTTATTTGCTTGTGGTTGATTTCCCCAGAAGATGATGCCATATGTCATAAGTGAATGGAAATAACCAACATATGCAGTTTTGATTGTTTCCATGTCACAAACAGATGCAATTGAGCGAATGGCAAATGATGTTGAATTCAGTCTTTTACATAGGTCAATCATGTGGACAGATCAGTTTAGTTTGTTATCAATATGTAAACCCAGAAATTTAGAAATTTCGTTATTTCCTTGCCTCCACATTTTATTTCAGCATTTTCCAATTTTTTGTTCACTGTTCGAAACTGAATGAAATGAGTCTTATTAACACTGAAGGCCAGACCATTTGCAGTGAACAAGTCTAGAACTTCTTGGAATATAGTGGTCACAGTATTCTCTAGACTGCAGTTGGGTACCTTGTCAATCATAATGGTTGTGCCATCTGCAAATAGGGTGAAGTGTGCTTCTTGGGTCACACACCATGGGAAGTCATTTACAAAGATAAAGAAAAGTAAGGGACCAAGCACCGAGCCCTGTGGCACTCCACATTTTAATGTACCCCAATCAGAGCTGGCAGGTGCCTTGACACAATTGTTTAATACTACCTTCTGATTTCTGTCGTCTACATATGACTCAAGCCACTTCCCTACTTTATCTTTTAAGCCATAATGCTCAGCCTTTGTTAGTAGAATCTTGTGGTCTACACAGGCAAATGCTTTTGACAGATCATGAGATTTCAACTGGTGACATTTTCTTGTTTATTGATTCAAGGAGTTGAATGACAAATGAGAAGATGGCTTGTTTATTTATTTATTTATTTATTTATTTCTTGTTCCGTAGATCCAGTTAGTGAGTCAATCACAAGGATATGGAACGTGTCAAATTGTACAGGTTTCAATTTAAACTTACAATAAATACAAGGGCAATTCAATGGAAAATTGTACATAGTTTAAGTAAGACATACTATAAATAAAGTAACAGATACAATGTCAGCTAGATAACATAACTACCATTTGACAGAAAAAGGAGTTTCAAATAAAGGTTAAAGATAAGAGCACAAAGTTAAATCAGATATTAGACCTACAAGAGTAAATACATGTACAGCCAATCTGTTGTTACAAAAAGTGCGCTAATGCCCAAATGCACAATAAAATCAATTGAACTACTTCTAGACACAATAAGTTTAGTGATGGTATACATTTTCTTTCAGGTATTCATCCACAGTATAATAAGATTTCTCTGTCAGGTAATCTTTGAGAACTTGTTTAAATTTTGGCAGTTCTGTATGAACACATTTGATATGTAGTGGTAGAGCATTGAACAGCTTAATGCTGGAGTAGTAAACTCCTTTTTGTACCAGAGTGAGACGTTTCATTTCTAAATGTAGATTGTTTTTGTTTCTGGTATTATAACCATGGAATTTACTGTTGTCTTGGTAGATAGAATAATTTTTGCACACAAAGGTCAGCAAGGAAAAAATATACTGTGAGGCAGTTGTTAGGATACCTATCTTCCGAAACAAGTGCCTGCAAGAGTGTCTTTGATGGACCCCACACATTATTCTGATTGCTTTTTTTTGGATGGTGAAAACTTTTTTTGCAAGTGGTTGGTTCCCCCAGAATATGATAGCATATGACATCAATGAGTGGAAGTAGCCAAAGTAGGCAACCTTAATAGTGTCAACTTCAGCCACTGAAGAAATTACCCGTAATGCAAATGTTGCCGAGCTAAGTTTTTTACATAGATGAAGAATGTGAACCGACCAATTACATTTACTGTCTATGTAAGCACCCAGGAATTTTGTGTCTTCAACTTTCTGTATTGGTTGATCTCTACATTTTATGTTAATTTCATCGGGATTACTTTGTGATGTATGGAACCTCATATAATGAGTTTTATCTGCATTGAGCGAGAGACCATTTGAGGAGAACCAATTTAAGATGTCATTAAAAACAGTATTTGTAGTTTTTTCAAGATCATGATCAATCAAATCGTCAATTAGAATTGTGGTATCATCGGCAAACAGGGTAAATTTGCTGTTTGTCTCAGAACAAAGAGGAAGATCATTAATAAAGATGAGGAAAAGCAGTGGGCCCAAAACAGAGCCTTGAGGCACACCACACGTTATCGTGCCCCATTCAGACGAGGCAGGTTCTCCAGAAGAGCCATTTAGCATTACAGTCTGCTTCCGATCCTGTAGATATGATTGTAGCCACAAGCCAACAGTACCACCTAAACCATAGTATTCTGCCTTTTTCCAAAGAATCTGGTGGTTTACACAGTCAAAGGCTTTCGTAAAATCACAAAAAATACCCACTGGAGACATTTTTTTGTTAATGGCTTCCAAAACTTGGTTGCTGAAAGAGAATATTGCCTGTTCAGTACAAAGACCGGCACGAAACCCAAACTGATTTTTGCTTAAGATACTGTGGATGTTGAGATGGTCTGCAATCCTCCTGTGCATGAGTTTTTCTAGAATTTTCGAGAAGGTAGTTAATAGGGATATTGGGTGATAGTTTGTAACAATGCTTTTATCCCCTTTTTTAAAGAGAGGAATCACTACAGCCAACTTAAGTCTGTCAGGGACAATCCCATCTTGTAGGGATGCATTGAATATGTTGCATAAGACGGGACTAACAAATTTATAACAGTGTTTCAGTATTTTACTAGAAATATTGTCCACACCAGCAGAATTTTTATTTTTTAATGATCTAATTACTCTTATGACTTCGCTTACAGTAACTGGAGGTAAGGATAACTGTGGGATTCTGTTGCTAATAGCTTTCTGTAAGAGGGACAATGATTCTTCCATAGAACCATTACAGCCTGTCTTCTCTGCTGCTCTCAAAAAGTGGTTATTAAATATTTCTGCAACCAACTCAGGTTTCTTTATGATACTGTCCCCTGTATTAATCTCTACCTGAGACATGTTCCCTGTTGTCCTGCCAGTTTCCCTCTTTATTACATTCCATATAGTTTTAATTTTATTTTCTGAGCTTTCAATTTCTGATTTTATGCACATACTTTTAGATTTATTTATAACCTTCTTGAGAATGCTACAGTAAAGTTTGTAGTGTTGTCGTTTCTTTGGATCATTACAAGTCCTGAGAGAACTGTATAACATCCTCTTTGTTCTACAAGATGTTATTATCCCTGTAGTGATCCAAGACTTCTTGGCATTGCCTATATGACTATTTCTAACTACTTTTTTGGGAAAGATGGACTCAAATACAGACATGAATTCATTTAAAAATGAATTGTACTTTTTGTTTACATCTGTTTCCCTATAAACTCGGCTCCAGTCTATCTCTTTTAGGCTATCATTGAATTTTTTAAGGCCCTGTTCATTTATTATTCTAAAAGATTTCCAAGAATGCTCGGAACTGTTGCACACACTGATGTAATTGAGCCTAAGCAATTGACCACCATGATCAGAAAGGCCAGTGATTGGATGTACAGTGATCTCATTCCATGTAGACTTATCTATAAATATATTATCTATCAGACTTTTACTGTTAACAGTAATCCTAGTTGGGAAATCTACTATTGCCATCAGATTATAAGACTCCATTAAATGTACTAAATCAGCTTTACTATTGCTCTCATTTAGGAAATCAACATTAAAGTCACCAGTAATTATCAAGTTCTTGGACTTTGAGTACAGAATGGATAATAAAGAATCTAAGTGCTTAAGAAATACATTCAAATTCCCTGAGGGAGATCTATACAGTGCTAACACTACAGCCGTGAAGTCATTTACAGTAATCTCAACACCACATACTTCAATTTGTTGCTCTATACAATGGCTCTTTAAATCTAATGCATTGTAAGATATGTTGTTTTTTACATAAATTACCACTCCACCTTTTTCCATGATGGTTCTAGAGTAATGCATTGCCTGACAGTAACCACTTAGTTGCAACCTTTCAATATCCTTCACATGATGTTCACTAAAACATAATACATCAGTATCTTTTATTCCTTGTGGTTCCTCTAACAGAACAGTAATGTCATTTACTTTATTACCAAGTCCTCCCACATTCTGGTGAAAAATCGTCATTTCTTTGGAATTAGAGACAGATCTAAACTTTTGCCTAAAAAATTATGGGTAGCTACAGACACAGTACATTCATTACTAACAATTTCCTGAAACATTTGAGTTTGAAACCGAGTCTGACTTGATGGTTGGAGCCATTCAAGTGCGATTGGTTCCAACTTTGGGGTACATTTGTGGACTTCTTCCAATATTTTTGTTTTTAAGAGGGTACCTAATGCTTTTTTTCCTGATCTGTTCAGGTGCATACCGTGTCTTGTAAATAAATCTCGTCCAAAACTGCTTACATCTACAACACAAGTATTTTTAAATACCCTCTTGGAATCCAAACTGATTTTTACTAAGGATGTTACATTTATTAAGGTGAGCCATGACTCTATTGTACATAAGTTTCTCAAGGATTTTTGAAAGACTTGTTAACAATGAAATTGGGCGGTAGTTGGAAACCTCTGCTTTATCACTCTTTTTGAAGAGTGGTTTAACAACTGCAAATTTTAGTCTATTAGGGATAGTACCTTGATTTAGAGATTCCTTAAATATGTGTCACAGAACTTTAAGAATATATTTGTGGCAATGTTTCAGTACTTTGATAGATATATTGCCCACACCAGTGGAATTTTTGTTTTTCATTTGGCATATCATCTTCTCAATCTCATCTGCTGTGATGTAGGGTATATACATCAAGCTAATTTTTCTCTGCACTGCTTTTCGTAGAAGGTACATGGCTTCATCCATAGACCCTTTACATCCAGTTTGATCTGCTGCTGTCAGAAAATGATTGTTGAAGATATTGGCAACTATTTCCCCTTCATCTACCATGCTTCCATTGAGACACACTTGGATACTGTCTGTATCCTATGAAACTTTTCCTGTCTCCCTTTTTACCACCTTCCAGATTGTTCTTATTTTATTATTTGATCTGTCAGTTTCAGATTTGATAAACATACTCTTGGATTTTTTTTAATAACATTCTTTAGGATGTTACAGTACAAGCTGTAGTGTTTCCTATACTGAGGTTTATCAGAATTTCTGAGTGAAACATAAAGTATTCTTGCTTTCTGCACGAAGTTTTTATTCCCTTAGTGGGCCACTGTCTCCTACAATCATTCCGGTTTGTACTTCTTGAAATTTTCTTAGGAATTACAGCTTCAAAAAGGGTAACAAATTCATTTAGGAAAAGGTTGAATTTATCATTTATATTTTAAGCCTGATATACTGCCTCACAATCTAACTGCTCCAAATGCCTACTGCAGGTTTCCAGATTCTCACTGTTGATTAACCTGTATGGCCTACTGATAGAACTGCTCTTGTTAGCAGGGCTTACATCATGTATTTCCAACAGCTGCCCATCATGGTCTGAGAGACAATTTAAGATTTTTGTTACAAATATATTTTCGATTCTATTATTATCTACAAAAATATTGTCAATCAGACTTGTACAATTCTTTGTTACCCTAGCGGGAAAGACAACAACTGTCCTCAGATTGAAAGAATTCATTACATTCTCAAACTCTGTTCTATCATTGTTACAGGTAAGAAAATGTACATTAAAATCACCAAGCATTATTATTTCTTTGGTTTTTGAATACAAGTAAGTTAAAAGTGATTCTACTTGCTTGAAGAATACACTGACCTTTCCTGAGTGAGCTCTTTAGGAAGCAATAACATAAATAGGCAGTGTATTAACAAGGACTTCAATGCAACAAGCCTCAAAATGCTGGTCAACACAATATTTTTTTACATCTATAGATTTGTACACTATATTATTTCTAACATACATTATCATTCCTCCTTTGTCCATTTTACTTCTAATATACGAAACGTTGCTACGTTGTACCTGTATAGTTGCAGCATTTCAATCCTTTCCTTCATATGACGTTCAGTAAAACATAAAATATGGGCATTGTTTATTGCATCACTGTCATAAATGCAAACAGACAACTGGTCCAGTTTGTTCCTTAGACCCATAATATTTTGATGAAATAAGCAAAGTTTGTCATTTCCTAAACTCTTTGACTCAATGGCACTTCTTTGTTGTGAACTGGAATTAGAGATTATTGCAGGTCTACCTGAAGGTATCTTCCTTATGTTACTCTTGGAACTGAGGCCAGGTACCAAAAATCCTGTAGAGTTGTATGTTTCCTGGTTCTAGTGCTTCTTCTGTTACTGCTGATGATGGTGAAGCTGCTGCAAAGTCTTTCACTGTTGAAGACTGAGGAGGGGCCAATACTGATGAGAGGTCCTGAGCCACTGATGGTTTCATTTAGGAAAAGTGAAAAATGGCACAAAAACTGAAAATGTAACCAAATTCCTTGAGAAAATCTTTCCAGGATATAGCAACTTTCATGTAGAAAAACTGGAAACAAAGGGTGTGAACAGCAGCTTCAAGATTGGTGTGGTCTTCCATCTAAAGGACGAGGTGATGGACACAACACTATGGCCAAAGAATATTGTAGTCAGGAGTTTTTTATTCCGGAGATCGACCAGTGCCCCAGTAAAATAGTGCCTGAAGTAAAAACCCAAGGCCCCATAATATCTCACAGAAGTAACAGTAGAGATGATAGTTATATGCCCATAGTCATAGCAGTTGTTAATATACAGTGTTTAAGAACCAAGGTGGACCTTCTATCATTCTTTGTAGAAGAAGTCAAACCAGATGTTTTATGTATCTGTGAACACTGGTTAGATGAAGCAGAAGGTGACTATTACAGAGCCATTGAATATTTGGACATGGTAAATTCTTGGTATTGAACTACTACAATTCATGATGGTGTATCTGTATATGCAAGCAAGACTCTTAGTGTAAAGGAAATAGACTTAAAAAACTTTTCCACAGACCTAGATCTAGAATTAGCTTCACTAGTGTTAACAGATATTGACCTTATTATTGTCTCTGTGTACCACTCACCAGATGGTAATTTTGAAAACTTTATTGCACAAATGGAAACCTGTTTGTCCTACCTAACACATCTTAAATCTAAAATTGCACTGTGTAGAGATTTCAACATACATATAAGTGGTGGAAGCACTAAAGAGAGAGTCTTCATGACTTTAATAAATAACTATGGGCTGTTTGTTGCAAACTGACAGCCAACAAAAGGTGATGCCTGCCTAGACACAGTTATCACTAACCTCAATATCTGGGACTATAATATCAGTGTAGTTGAACCAATGATTGCTGACCATAGTGCATTAGTAATGGAAATAAGTATTAAATGCTTGAGTCAACTGCAACCAAGCTCATGGCACTCCAGTTACACATTTAGTAAAAGGATCATAAAATTAGAAAGACTAAATGACCTTAAAATAGCCCTGTCAAGTGTAAACTGGCAGCAAGAAATCGCAGGAATGGGGGCCAGTGCCTCATTCGAATGTCTGTTCCAATGATTAAAAGCTAAATTTGATGATTTATTTCCAGAAATCCACGAGAAGTGTCCTACTGGCAAAGTTAAAAGAATGGACAAACCTACTACAGGGAAGATGTGGTATACCCCTGAGCTAAACAAATTAAAATGCATTGTGTTGATTTTCAGGGACGTTATGAAAGCAGCTAGAGATCTCCCATCTAGAGACCTGCTTCATTGTAACTATGTAAGAGCGAAATGAATTTACAGAAAGCAAGTGGGGGAGGCAAAAAAGAGATACAATGACAGGTTCATTAAAGAGGCTCACAATCCATGCAAAGCAGCTTGGAATCTGGTAAACGAGTGCAGAAAAAAGCCCACCTCAGCCTTAAATTCTGGTAGCCCCGATGCCTTCAATCAGTACTTTGTTAGGATAGTGAAAGATACTATTAATGAAATACCTGACTCAGGCTTAGTCCCACAAGTCACATGAGAATCATAACCAGTAGCACTTTTGAAAACTGGAAGGAAGTGCACCCTAAGGATATCATAAAAATAGTTAAGTCATACAAGAACTCAGAGAGCGAAGACACCTATGGTATGTCTTGCACAATGCTGAAGAAAATTATTGTAGAGCTTGCTCAATCATTATCTATAGCAATTAACAAATGCTTATCCTCTAGTGTCTTCCCAAAATTTCTTAAACTAGCACGGACAGTACCAATCTACAAAAAAGGTGACTGGTGTGAAGTGTCCAGCTACAGACCAATTTCTATCATTCCTATTCTAGCTAAAGTTATGGAGTCTGTTATGAAACTCCAGTTACTGAATTATTTTGAAGTAAATAAGCTCTTCCAGGACACACAGCATGGTTTTCACAAGGGAAAGTCAACATTTATGGCAGCACTGGACTTAACCAGAAAAATAAGGCAAGGATTCGAAGACAGAGAAAGTGTGGCACTGACACTCTGTGATCTTAGCAAGGCATTTGACTGCATTTCCCACAAGATACTGCACAATAAATTGAAGTGTTACAGTGTCGGAGGTGTTGTTCTGGCAACTTTTCAGTCTTATCTAGAAAATCGGAGACAAGTGGTATCAATTCATGGAGCAACATCACAAGAACAAAAGCTGGAATATGGAGTACCCCAAGGGTCCGTCATAGGGCCTCTCCAGTTCCTTATTTACGTCAATGATATGGGTTATAACAATAATATGTTACAGTTTGCTGATGACACCTCCATTTTTGCCAAAGGAAGAACTGCTGCAGAATCACTCCAAGAAACAGATGTACTCTTCCAAAACATTAAAGAATGGTTCATCAAAAATAAAATGAAAATGAATGAAGGAAAAACACAACATCTGATATGCACCCTTAACAACATCAGATACCATGATAATATGGAGGCTGTCAAACTGTTGGGCTTCATGATAGACAGGAAACTAACAATGAACGAACACACAGTGTACGTGTGCTCCAAGCTCTCCTGTGTGATATACCTTCTGAGGAGGTTAAAAGGTGTATTGAGTGACCAATATCTCATTATAGTATATTATGCCCTATTCCATATCCACATCAATTATGGCCTACTGTTATGGGGACATTCTGTAGGTTGTAAGGACGTGCTAATTCTACAGAAAAAAGCTCTCAGAATAATCATATCAAGCAAAAGACAGGAGCACTGCAGGCTTATATTCAAGCAGTTAGGAATTATGACAGTCTTCAGCCAGTATGTGTTTTTATGTCTCATCAGCGTGAAAGAAAACCGAGGAGTCTTCAGCATGAGGCAAGATATACACAATCACAGTACCCATAACAAGAGAAGCATCGAAATACCCAGGTGTCGACTGATGGGAACACAAGACAGCTTTCCAGTAATTGCCCTAAAGATGTTCAACTCACTGCCTCAAGAAGTGCAATCCTGCCGCTAGAAACATTCAGGAGGAGAGTAGCACAGGACCTGAAAGAACGCCCATTCTACTCCATTGGTGAATTCTTTAATAGTGACCAAAGTGAATGGACAAACAATATTGTTTCTATTAAGTATAAATGTCTTAATTTTGTGACTATTTTTTAAAATGTATATATGTAATTAATCTTGATGCAGTCTGTCCAGTCATGACTGGTAAATGACACAGATCTAGTGATAAAGTAATATTAACAAATAATAAATATCAATAGCAGATGGAACTTTTGAATCTGCTGTTGACGAACACAGGGGGACAGTTGCTGTTTCTGCTGCTAGTGAGGTTGATCTCATACAAGGAACTGTTTGGTTCATGTCCTCTCTGCTTTCAACAATTTCGCTTACCATTTTACATATAAAGTTCTTTCCTTCATAATACAGATGCATCCTGTGCCTGGTATGCTGGCATGTGTCCAATTTTCCTATATCAAGGACGCTGCATTTTGCCAGCAAAGAACAAATTTGATTTATTTTCATGTTAGTTTTTCGTATTTCTTTGTTGACACACGAGTGATACATCAAGTCATATCTGTGTGGTAATGTTGAGGGTAGCATTCATCTCACGCTAGCTGAGGAGAGCCCTACTCATTTCGTTCTAGGAATTTCTTTATCTCCGTTAGGCAGTTATCTGCTTCATTTATTGCGACATCGTTTGAACCTGCAATACACACCACAAAGTCATTTTTTCTTAGCAATTTGTCATGCAGATTGACGCCAATAAAATTGTTTGTTGTTGCTCCAGGCTTAGCAATACTTGTTGCATAGCATTTCCTGTGTTCTTTGAAAAGTTTTGTCACGTTTTTGCCGCTGTTTTACATTTTTGTTGATAGTGTTCTTCTCACTCGTTTAACCTTTGTGTACAATGGATGGCCTACACACTTTTTCGCTGTCATTTTTTTCCCTAATGCTGGGTTTTTGTTTTAACTTTCTGTTGACATTCTTGGTTAAAAAGTCCATTTTTACTTTCCGTTATTAATTCAGTTCCTTCACTAACGGAAAGAACATGAAATTTGTTGTCAACTGCCAATTGATCGGTGTTTTCACTCGCTGGTGATTTTTTTAATGATCGGATTTCTGTTTTTATATGATATTTTTGTCCACTTGTTTGAGTTTTTAGGCGGAAAAGAACTACAATTTTGTTTGGCTAATGGCACACGCATTTCCTTTCTAAGTTGCGACATCTCACTACTCAGTGAGCTGATCCATTTGGACCACTTGGTTTAAAATGAATAATATTAGTTTATTCTATGTTTACTTTTAGGCTCTCTCTTTCAAAGTGAGCCCTTGCCTTTTCAATAAAGTTATCTATCTCTTCAACTAGGCTGGGCTCATTGTCTGCATAGGAAACACCAGATGTATCATCTGCATGCATAGTGATCAATTGCTTATTGTGAAGAGAACTTGGGAAATTATTTACACAGCATATGAATAGGAGCAGACATAAAATAGAGCCCCAAGGAACACCAAAACGTATATTTCTTATACTTGACCTTCTCCTCTCCAGTATTTCTCCATTAGGGTACATAATCTCCATGTACTGTTGTCTACCCTTTAAACATGTTTCCAGCAGTTGCACGAGTTTTCCAGTGATACCACTCTTCACTATTTTTGATAAGAGCACGTCATTATGTACTCTGTCAAAAGCCTTTGAGAGGTCCAGGGATACTCCTGATGCTTGGGATTTTTCATTTATTTTTTTCAAGCACACTATGAACAAATTGTACTGCTGCTGACATGGTACTTCGACCTATTCTGAAACCATGCTGGAAATCACTTAATATGTCAGCATTGTTGTAATGTTTCAAGATTTTTTTTTAATATTATTTTCTCTATCAGTTTGCTGGAAGTTTAGGTTAGGGCAATGGGTCTGTAGTTCTGTACATGCTTCATTGCCTTCTTTTTGTGTATTGGTTTCACTACATATAGTTTCAACTTGTCAGGGAACACACCATCCTTGAGAACACAGTTTATTAGAAGAACTACTGGTTTCATTAGAAGCTTTGTATCAAGACATTCAGGTAGATATAGTATTTCATAACTACCTAAAAGTATTTGACATCTATGCTTATTATCCAAAGTATGATCATATGGGTACGAAGAGAAATTTCTGAGTGGATTCAGACTTTTTTGCTATAGAGGACACAGCATGTTACCCTGAATGGAGAGTCATTGCCAGATGGCGATGGAGATGTAATTTTGAGTGTGCCGCAGTAAAGTATTTGTGTTTTAATGCCCTTGTGGACTTTTCACAAATGATGCAGTCATCTATAATGAAGTACTGTACGAACAAAGCTGCATAAATATTCAGTCAGGGCTGGATAAGATTTCAAAGTGGTGCAAATATCGGCAACTTGCTTTATATGTTCATAAATGTGAAATTTTTCGCTTCACAAAACAAAAACATGTAAAATCCTATGACTATAATATAAATAAGTCACAGTTGGAATCGGCCAACTAAAAATAAATACCACAATGTAACATTTTGTAGGGATATGAAATGGAAAGATCACATAGGCTCAATAGTGAGTAAAGCGGGTGGTAGGTTTATTGGTAGAATACTGGGGGAATGCAATGGGCTACAAAGGAGTTTGCTTACAAACAACTCATGCGACCCACCCTAGAATATTGCTCAAGTTTGTGGGATGTGCACCAAATAGGACTAATAGAGGATACTGAACATACACACAGAAGGGCAACATGATTTGTCACAGGTTTGTTTGATTCATCGGACAATGATACAGAAATGCTGAAGAAACTGAACTGGCAGACTCTCAAAGAAAGACATAAACTATGCTAGTCTAATTACAGTGTTTCAAGAACTGGCTTTAAATGATAACTCTTATCACTCCCTTACAGGATCATGAGGACAACATTAGATTAACTACAGTATGTGCAGATTCATTAGACAGTCATTCTTTCCACACTCTATACATGAATAAATTGGGAAAAGACACTAATAACAGATACAAATGCACTGAAACATTTACAGTGCTTAATTTACATCTGCATTTATTATGAAACAGCTTGTACATTATGCCAAAAAGGGAATACTCTCTTTCAAATTCTGAAGGTGGCAGGGGTAAAATACAGGGAGCGAAAGGCTATTTACAATTTGTATGGAAACCAAATGGCAGTTATAAGAGTTGAGGGACATGAAAGGGAAGCAGTGGTTGGGAAGGGAGTGAGACAGGGTTGTAGCCTCTCCCTGATGTTATTCAATCTGTATATTGAGCAAGCAGTGAAGGAAACAAAAGAAAAATTCAGAGTAGGTATAAAATTCGTGGAGAAGAAATAAAAACTTTGAGGTTCACCAATGAAATTGTAATTCTGCCAGAGGCAGCAAAGGACTTGGAAGAGCAGTTGAATGGAATGGATAGTGTCTTGAAGGGAGGATATAAGATGAACATCAACAAAAGCAAATCGAGGATAATAGAATGTAGTCGAATTAAGTCGGGTGATGCTGAGGGAATTAGAGTAGGAAATGAGACACTTAAAGTAGTAAAGGAGTTTTGCTATTTGGGGAGCAAAATAACTGATGATGGTCGAAGTAGAGAGGATATAAAATGTAGACTGGCAATGGGAAGGAAAGCGTTTCTGAAAAAGAGAAATTTGTTAACATCGAGTATAGATTTAAATGTCAGGAAGTCGTTTCTGAAAGTATTTGTATGGAGTGTAGCCATGTATGGAAGTGAAACATGAATGATAAATAGTTTAGACAAGAAGAGAATAGAAGCTTTCGAAATGTGGTGCTACACAAGAATGCTGAAGATTAGATGGGTAGATCACATAACTAATGAGGAGGTGTTGAATAGGATTGGCGAGAAGAGAAGTTTGTGGCACAACTTGACTAGAAGAAGGGATCGGTTGGTAGGACATGTACTGAGGCATCAAGGGATCACCAATTTAGTATTGGAGGGAAGTGTGGAGGGTAAAAATCGTAGAGGGAGACCAAGAGATGAATACACCAAGCAGATTCAGAAGGATGTAGGTTGCAGTAGGTACTGGGAGATGAAGAAGCTTGCGCAGGATAGAGTAGCATCGAGAGCTGCATCAAACCAGTCTCAGGACTGAAGACCAGAACAACAACATGTAGATTGTTCAATGCTCTTTTTGAACCATCTTTACATTATGGAATAACTGTTTGGCAGCAAAAATACAAAAACATTTCGAACTGTTCTGAATAAAAACAATCTGAATCATCCAGAACTGCCTTCCATAATCAAAAAATATTGACATTTCCATCCATGTACTCATACAAAACAATAATTTCATTAATCAAAGGTACACTCCTGGAAATGGAAAAAGGAACACATTGACACCGGTGTGTCAGACCCACCATACTTGCTCCGGACACTGCGAGAGGGCTGTACAAGCAATGATCACACGCACGGCACAGCGGACACACCAGGAACCGCGGTGTTGGCCGTCGAATGGCGCTAGCTGCGCAGCATTTGTGCACCGCCGCCGTCAGTGTCAGCCAGTTTGCCGTGGCATACGGAGCTCCATCGCAGTCTTTAACACTGGTAGCATGCCGCGACAGCGTGGACGTGAACCGTATGTACAGTTGACGGACTTTGAGCGAGGGCGTATAGTGAGCATGCGGGAGGCCGGGTGGACGTACCGCCGAATTGCTCAACACGTGGGGCGTGAGGTCTCCACAGTACATCGATGTTGTCGCCAGTGGTCGGCGGAAGGTGCACGTGCCCGTCGACCTGGGACCGGACCGCAGTGACGCACGGATGCACGCCAAGACCGTAGGATCCTACGCAGTGCCGTAGGGGGCCGCACCGCCACTTCCCAGCAAATTAGGGACACTGTTGCTCCTGGGGTATCAGCGAGGATCATTCGCAACCGTCTCCATGAAGCTGGGCTACGGTCCCGCACACCGTTAGGCCGTCTTCCGCTCACGCCCCAACATCGTGCAGCCCGCCTCCAGTGGTGTGGCGACAGGCGTGAATGGAGGGACGAATGGAGACGTGTCGTCTTCAGCGATGAGAGTCGCTTCTGCCTTGGTGCCAATGATGGTCGTATGCGTGTTTGGCGCCGTGCAAGTGAGCGCCACAATCAGGACTGCATACGACCGAGGCACACAGGGCCAACACCCGGCATCATGGTGTGGGGAGCGATCTCCTACACTGGCCGTACACCACTGGTGATCGTCGAGGGGACACTGAATAGTGCACGGTACATCCAAACCGTCATCGAACCCATCGTTCTACCATTCCTAGACCGGCAAGGGAACTTGCTGTTCCAACAGGACAATGCACGTCCGCATGTATCCCGTGCCACCCAACGTGCTCTAGAAGGTGTAAGTCAACTACCCTGGCCAGCAAGATCTCCAGATCTGTCCCCCATTGAGCATGTTTGGGACTGGATGAAGCGTCGTCTCACGCGGTCTGCACGTCCAGCACGAACGCTGGTCCAACTGAGGCGCCAGGTGGAAATGGCATGGCAAGCCGTTCCACAGGACTACATCCAGCATCTCTACGATCGTCTCCATGGGAGAATAGCAGCCTGCATTGCTGCGAAAGGTGGATATACACTGTAGTAGTGCCGACATTGTGCATGCTCTGTTGCCTGTGTCTATGTGCCTGTGGTTCTGTCAGTGTGATCATGTGATGTATCTGACCCCAGGAATGTGTCAATAAAGTTTCCCCTTCCTGGGACAATGAATTCACGGTGTTCTTATTTCAATTTCCAGGAGTGTATTAAATTACTAGGAAAATGCAGATGTTCAGTCACATGATACAGGAAATGAAGATCAACTGAGAAGTCAACCACACGAACAGTGCTGTTGAAAAAAGTCCTCAAGTGTACAAATCATAAAATGTCTCCCTAAAATTCTACAGGATAGTATGAGTGAAATGTCATTATAGAAACTTCTTAATGATAATTTGATGGAAAAAGAATTTTATAGTGCAGAGAAGTACTCACATAAATAAGGAGGAATGTTTTTGTTACCTGTTTGTATGTATTGTGATCACCTGAACATACTGCATGCATCATATGGTTTTGTATGTCTGTCTTGTAATTAACTGACTTAAGACCTAAATAAAACTTAAGAGAAAAATGTGTGCAATATTAGTACCATATTTGCCAATTTGATTTGTTATACCGTAGTATGTAGGCTGAATATTTTAAGAACAATTAAGTCAACCTGTCCTATATACAAGTATACGCTCTGGACATAACTGAATCAAATGAGATGAATAAAAAAAAATCAATCAATCTTCTGGTGCTACATTTCTCATGCAACAAATATCTTAATTGCTCAGAAAAGACTGATTAGAAACATATACAGGGTGGTTCATTGATCGTGACTGGGCTACATATCTCATGAAATAAGTGTCAAATGTAAAAACTACAAAGAACAAAAGTTATCTAGCTTGAAGGGGGAAACCAAATGGCGCTATGGTTGGCCCACTAGATGGTGCTGCCATAGGTCAAACAGATATCAACTGAATTTTTTAAAATAGGAACCCCCATTTTTATTACATATTCGTGTAGTACATAAAGAAATATGAATGTTTTAGTTGGACCACTTTTTTTGCTTTGTGATAAATGGCACTGTAATAGTCACAAACATATGGCTCACAATTTTAGACTAACAGTAGGTTTTTTAAATTAAAATACAGAACGTAGGTATGTTTGAACATTTTATTTCGGTTGTTCTGATACATGTACCTTTGTGAACTTATCATTTCTGAGAACGCATGCTGTTACAGCATTCAATAAATGCTCAAAACGATGTCGGTCAACCTCAATACATTTGGCAATACATGTAACGACATTTCTCTCAACAGCGAGTAGTTCGGCTTCCGTAATGTTCGCGCACGCATTGACAATGCACTGACGCATGTTGTCAGGCGTTGTCAGTGGCTCACAATAGCAAATATCCTTCAACTTCCCCCACAGAAAGAAATCTGGGGACATCAGATCTGGTGAATGTGCGGGCCATGGTATGGTGCTTCGATGACCAATCCACCTGTCATGAAATATGCTATTCAATACCGCTTCAACCTCACGCGACCTATGTGCCGGACATCCATCATGTTGGAAATACATTGTCATTCTATCATGCAGTGAAACATCTTGTAGTAACTTTGATAGAACATTATGTAGGAAATCAGAATACATTGCACCATTTAGATTGCCATCGATAAAATGGGGGCCAATTATCCTTCCTCCCATAATGCTGCACCATATATTAACCCACCAAGGTCACTGATGTTCCACTTGTAGCAGCCATCATGGATTTTCCATTGCTCAATACTGCATACTATGCCGGTTTACATTACCGCTGTTGGTGAATGACGCTTCTTTGCTAAATAGAACGCTTACAAAAAATCTGTCATCGTCTCGTAATTTCTCTTGTGCCCAGCGGCAGGACTGTACATGATGTTCAAAGTCATCACCATGCAATTCCTGGTGCATAGAAATATGGTATGGGCACAATCAATGTTGATGTAGCATTCTCAACACTGATGTTTTTGAGATTCCCAATTCTCACGCAATTTGTCTGCTGCTGATGTGCGGATTAGCTGCGACAGCAGCTAAAACACCTACTTGGGCATCATCATTTGTTGCAGGTCATGGTTAATGTTTCACATGTGGCTGAACACTTCCTGTTTCCTTAAATAACATAACCATCCGGCGAACAGTCTGGACACTTAGATGATGTCGTCCAGGATACCGAGCAGCATACATAGCACACGCCCATTGTGCATTTTGATCACAATAGCCATACATCAAACTGATATCGACCTTTTCCACAATTGGTAAATGGTCCATTTTGACACAGATAATGTATATCGAAGCAAATACCGTCTGCACTAGTGGAATGTTACATGATACCACATACTTATATGTTTGTGACTATTACAGCGCCATCTATCACAAAGCAAAAAAAGTGGTCCAACTAAAACATTCATATTTCTTTACGTACTACACGAATAGGTAATAAAAAATGGGGGTTCCTATTTTAAAAAATGCAGTTGATGTCCATTTGACCTATGGCAGCGCCATCTAGCGGGGCAACCGTAGCACCATCTGGTTTCCCCCTTCAAGCTAGATGAGTTTCATTCTTAGTAGTTTTTTCGTTTGATGCTTATTTTGTGAGATATTTGGCCTGATCACTATCAATGGACCACCCTGTATAATGTAAGTCCAAGATCATACCTGTCACAAATTGTCTAGTCAGACAAAAATTCATATAATTGTTTCTCAATACATTGTTTCTCTGGCACACTTCATTATAAAGAACACTACTCTTTTTGAAAGCAACTCAACAGTCTACATGTGTGACACCAAACATAATAATGACATATATTACCAACATAAAATTCTGCTCTTGGTGCAGAGAGATGCTTCACATGCCAGAACAAATATGTTAAGCTTTCTTTCTACTGAGCTTAAAAAGTTAAGAAATAGAAAATTTACATTCACAACTAAACTATGCCAATTGTTCTTGAATATATCTTCCTATTCTACTGAGGATTTTGTAAATGAAAGCTTACAAAGATCAAGGTCACAGACTGTGGTCACGAGTGTGTGAGTTGTGCTTGTGTGTATGTTATCCACTTTAGAAGAAGGCCTTTTTGCTGAAAGTTCACATCTCACATATTTAGCAGTCTCTCTGTATTGCCTGTCTGTGGCTCAACGTCTCCTCTATATGGTGACTTACAAAAGAAAAGATATGGTTAAATAGATTTATGATTATCAAATGTCAATAGAGGTACCATATTTTATGTAGATGAGCTTATTTTCTTTCAGTTACTGTGCCGTGCAAATATAGAGAATTTTCACTGTTGCCGTGACAGGCCTCTAAGGGTTGTGGAGTGAACTTAGTATTATTAAGTTTTGATAAGGAACCCATGTACAGAAATGCACCATTTGGATGTAAAATATGTTTGTAGACTAAATCAATTTAAAATATCCTGCTTCATGATATTCAGAAAGTGGGAACAATAATCTCTGACCTGTGTGCTCTACAGCAGCCCATGGCATGAAAAAAGTTTTAAGTATTCATCATTTGGTTCTCTTCAACATGATGTAGGACATCTTCTTCAAAGCTGCGAGTGCGACTCATTGATGGAGTACCACAATCAACCCTCCTCATTGCAAACATGCCAGTTTCTCACAGCTGTTGCTGTGGTCAGACAAAAGTGGTATGTGATGTCGTAATGCCAAAAGAGACTGATGATGGTACCCTCTTTTCAGTTTTTGTGTGACCTGTGAAGTGGTGGATCTGAAAGTGATCCAAACTTCAAACTTATTTTCCATCCCAGTGGTACATTTCTGGACATCGGTTCCTGATCAAAACTTTATCTATTATGTCCTGCATACAGCCCTAGTAGCCTGTAATAGGAATTGTGAAACATACTGTATATTTTTATTATGTATGTATTGCTGAACTGATTGCCCAGCTGTGTGATAACAATAGTTTTGTCAAACTATTCTGATGATGCCATCATTGAAGTGTGAAGATAAAACTCATTTTTTTATTTGTAATAGTGAAGCATCTGTTTATAGTTCTGTTGAGTAGTAAATTGTAATTGAATATGCATGTAAATATATGTAAACATAATCTGGACATGTTTGACATCCACAGCATGCTCATAACTTTATGGAACATGCATAAATAAATAAAAATCTGGATAAGTACAAGTAGAATTCTTGCACCAAGTGTTCCATACAAACTTTATTATGTTTGTAGATAGAATGAGAATTTTACAATTTTTGCCTGTTATCAATATCAATGCTGATAAGATATCAAAATATGTGACACAGACGACCAAACATTTTGATAGCACTAATGTAGAAGCTTACATTTTTTTACTCCACCAAGGGGCTGTAGACTTTGTGCAACATAAATTCCAACTTGGTACAACAACCTTTCCTGAGAAAAAGGGGTCTTAACAGATGGGCAGACATACAGACAAACAAAACCTACCCACCTCATTTTTCTAATTTTGGTGCTATCTTTGATCATTCCATTGTCTGTCTTTACAGAAATGTCATTTTTCTTGTCTCACTCTTTGCTATTTTCCAAATTGTCCTCATCTTGTTACCAGAGGAATTTACTCTTTCTTGAAAGTACACTTTGATTAACAGATGACTTTGCTTAGAATTTCACAATAAACTTTGTAACATGGTTAACCATGTCAAGTCTTTTCTGAAGGTATTCATCTGAAGTGTAGCCATGTATCCAAGTGAAAAACTGACAGTAAACAGGTACTGAATAGAACTGGGGAGACAAGGGTTTTGTGGCATAACTTGAATAAAAGAAGGGATCAGTTGATAGGACATATTCCGAGACATCAAGGGAGCACCAATCTGTTACTGGAGGGAAGTGTCAGGTAAAAATTGTAGAGAGAGACCAAGAGATAAGCAGATTCAAAAGGATGTAGGTTGCAGTAGCTATTCAGAGATGGAGAGGCTTCCATAGGATGGAGTAGCATGGAGAGCTGCATCAAACCATTCTTTGGACTGAATAACACAACAATAACAGTAAGTATTTGTGCAGCCTCACAGACTTCATAGAATACAGTGAATTACTCACTGAAGTGCCAACAAGACTGGTATAGGAATGCGTATTCAAATACAGAGATATGTAAATAGGCAGAATACAGCACTACCAACATCCTGGCCACGGTGGTAATACCGGTTCCCGTCAGATCACCAAAGGTAAGCACTGTTGGGCTGGGCTAGCACTTGGATGGGTGACCATCTGGTCTGCCAAGCATTGTTGGCGAGCATGTTGCACACAGCCCTTGTGAGGCAAAATTGAGGAACTACTTGATTGAGAAGTAGCAGCTCTGGTCTCAGAAACTGAAATACGGCCAGGAGAGCAGCGTGCTGACCACATGTCCCTCCACATCCACATCCAGTGATGTCTAGGGGCTGAGGATGACATGGCAGCCAGTTGGTACTGTTGGGCCTTCATGGCCTGTTTGGGAGGAGTAGAATTCAGTGCTGTGGTCAGCAAAGTCTATATAAGACAACAAGTGTCTGGCACAGTTTTTAGATCAGTTACTGCTGCGACAATGGCAGGTTATCAAGATTTAAGTGAGTTTAAACATGGTGTTACAGTTGGCACAAGAGTGATGGGCCACAGCATCTCTGAGGTAGTGATGAAGTGGGGATTTTCCCATATGACCATTTCACGAGTGTACCATGGATATCAGGAGTCCAGTAAAACATCAAATCTGCGACATTGTTGCAGCTAAAGATCCTGCAAGAATAGGACCAATGACGACTGAATGGAATTATTCAACATGACAGAAGTGCAACCCTTCTGCAAATTGCTGCAAATTTCAATTCTAGACCATAAAAAAATGGAAGCATATGAACTATTCAACAAAACATCATCGATATAGGCTTTTGGAGCCTAAGGCTCGCTCATGTACCCTTGGTGACTGCATGACACAAAGCTTTACTCCTCGCCTTGACCCCTCAACACCAACATTGGACTGCTGATGACTGGAAACATGTTGAATGGTGGGATGAGTCTCTTTTCAAATTGTATCAAGCAGGTGGATGTGTACAAGTATGGAGACAACCTCATGAATCCATGGACCCTGCATGTCAGCAGGGGACTGTTCAAGCTGGTGGAGGCTATGTAATGGTGTAGGGCATGTGCAGTTGGAGTGATATAGGACCCCTGATGTGTCTAGATACGGCTCTGACAGGTGACACGTATGCAAGCATCCTGTATGATCACTGCATCTATTCATGCCCTTTGTGCATTCTGATGGACTTGGGCAATTCCACAGGAGAATGTGACACTCCACACATCCAGAATTATTACAGAGTGGCTCTAGGAACACTCTTCTGAGTTTAAACACTTCTGCTGGCTACCAAAATTCCCATACACATGAACATTATTGAGGATATCTGGGATGCCTTGCAACCTGCTGTTCGGAAGAAATCTCCACCCCCTCATACACTTACAGATTTATGGACAGCCCTGCAGGATTCATGGTGTTAATTCCCTCCAGCACTACTTCAGAGTTTAGTCAAAGTCCATGTTGTGTTGTGGCCGTTCTCCTTGCTCAGAGGGCCCTACATGTTTGATAGTATACGTGTGTGTGTGTATTTATTCAGAATAGTGCTTTGTACTCTCAAGCAATATTTCATTAAGTTGTCAGCGGACATTAGACAGGAAATTGTAATATCCCATTTTGCTTCAGAGTACTAAGCACTATTCTGAACATATCTATAGACACACACTGAAGAGCCAAAGAAACTGGTGCACCAGCTTAATATCGTGTAGGGCCCAATGAGCATGAAGAAGTGCCACAACATGATGTGGCATGGACTCGACTAGTGTCTGAAGTAGTGCTGGAGGTAACTGATACCATGAATCCTGCAGGGCTGTCCATAAATCTGTAAGAGTATGAGGGGGAGGAGATCTCTTCTGAACAGCACGTTGCAAGGCATCCCAGATATGCTCACTAATGTTCATTTCTGGGGAGTTTGCCGACCAACGGAAATGTTATACCCAGAAGAGGGTTCCTGTAGCCACTCCGTAGCAGTTCTGGACATGTGGGATGTCACACTGTCCTGCTGGAATTGCCGAGTCCACTGGAATGTACAAAGGGCATGAATAGATGCATTGATCAGACAGGATGCTTACATACATGTCACCTCTCAGAGTTTTACCTAGACATATCAGGGGTCCTATATCACTCCAGCTGCATATGCCCTACACCATTACAGAGCCTCCGCCAGCTTGAACAGTCCCCTGCTGACATGCAGGGTCCATGGATTCATGAGGTTGTCTCCATACCCATACACGTACATCCACTTGATACAATTTGAAATGAGACTCACCCAACCAGTCAACACTCCTATCTTTTTCTGCTCCCTGTTCATCCTTCCCCCTTTCCCCATCTCACTGCCCCATACATACACACAAAATTCAAGCTTTCGCAACAAACGGTTGCTTCATCAGGAAAGAGGGAAGGAGAGGGAAAGACGAAGGGATGTGGGTTTCTGAACAGGGGCTCCAGATCTATACGAAAATTATTTTTACTTTTAGTAATTTGTTTGTCAGTTTCCTATAGAAACTTATTATTAACCTGAACTACATTTAGGATGTAAATGTTTTGGTGCCTGAGTGTGAGAATCCCTAGTTTCTCGAAGAGGCTTCTGCAAGATGTTTGGTTATTAACTTTACATAAAGTTTCTCTGTTTGGTGTTTCCACACTTAAACACATATTGTTTAATAAAAATAATACAAGAGTGAACCCTGGAGAATAACTGACAATTGAAATAAGTTGAGTGACGGTTGTAAAGCATTTGTATTGTTTGAGGCAGAAAGTGAATGTGGGGACTGGCCATCTAGCCTTGCCCATTCATACTGTGTGTGGACAGGAGGCCACTCTTTCAGCTGGGTATGAGCAGGCACATGGAGAAAGGGGTGTACTAGGTACTGGGCACTCTAATGTTATATGGCATGTTAGAGAGCCCCTTAGGAAAATAGCACACAGGGCTGGAAAGAAATGCAATGTCTGCTCAGTGTGTCTGCCAGGGGGGCTCATCTGAGAAGTGGAGGAGACCCAGCCTGCAGCTATCAAGCATACAATGCTCAGTCATCTTCAAGATGTGGTAGTGACCCCTATTGCTTGGGTTCTGAGGCCATTCTCAATTTCTACAGATGGCTGTAAGAAGTAGTGAAGACTGCAGCCTAGTTCATGGGGTGCAAGTGGAACTCACAATTTGCAGTATCATTCCAGGAACTGATTGGGTTCCATTGGTCAGGAGGTGACTGGTGGGTCTCAAACAAAGGATTTGTAGATTCTGTGATGGCCTAGGCTGCAGTTATCTGGACCTTCGTTATGGGGAGAAGATTTGTAGAACTCCCCTTGATAAGTCAGGGATGCACTACCAGGAAGCAGTTACTTGGATAGAAGGTTACTTGTGGAGTCCATGTGGTTTTTCTTTAGGCTAGGTGATAGTTTGTGGTCCACCAATCACATCCTATTCCAGTCCTGTCACTGGCTTATCCTGCCCTATCAGACGCTGGGCAACCTGTGAAAGTGGCTACGTTGTATGCCATCTCTGCTGCAATCATTGTGCAGATTTTTATGTTGATATGACTATCAACCAACTGTCCAGCAGGATGAATTGTGACTGCAAAAGTGAAGCCAAGAGCAAAGTAGACCACCCTGTGCACAACATGCAGCTGAACACAACATGCTTGATTTCAATACCTAAGCCATCTGGATCTTCCCCTCCAGCACCATCTTTTCTGAACTGTGCAGATGGGAGTTACCTTTACAATACATTCTCTGCTCCTAAAATTATCCTGGTCACAACCTACAGTAACCTGGTGTCACCACACCCTCCACCCAACAGTTTTCACCCACTCTGGCCTATCACCTTCTCTCTACTCTCATTTTCCATCCTTTTTGTGTGCAAACACACCCACCCATGTTTTTCCTTCCCCACTCCTCTCTTTTTTGCTCCCTGTTCACCCCTCCCCCTTTCCCCATCTCCCTGCCCCACAGGGACCTCCCAATGCTGCATCTGTTGGCAGTCTAGTCCCATACACTCTGCCAGACAGTATGGTTGAATGGATCCATCTCCTTTTTAACATCTGACTATCTATGTCCCCTGCAAACAACCGACCACAAAATGTCACATGTCTGTTCCACCTGTCTGCCAGGTCTTGTTTCACATTGCCAATAGAGTTCAATACCAAATTCATTGCACCAGTACACTGTGTTTCTTTTTTTTATCTGGTTTAGTAGTTACAAATCCAATGGTCCTGTTACAGTGGTGACACCAGTTTCCATCAGGTCATCAAAGTTACATGTTGTCAGGCTTGGCTGGCACTTGGAAGAGTGACCAACAAGGCCTGCCAAGCAGAGTGCACTCAGTCTTGTGAGGTCACCTGAGGAGCTACTTGACTGAGAAGTAGTGGCTCTGGTCATGAAAATTGGCAGTGGCCGGCAGAGCAGAGTAATGTCCATATGCTTCTCATTATCCACCTCCTGTTACTCCTATGGGCTGAGGGTGACACAATGGTCAGTTGTTACTGTTGGGCTTCCAAGGACTTCATTTTAACTGTTTCCAGTGATATAACAGCCCAGTTTTACTATGGGAATCCTGTTACAGCTCCAAGTTCAAGTGTCTTCTCCTCAGGAACTGTGCATAATGTTATTGCAGGCCATGTACATTACAATACCTCAGTCACTGCTATGGACTTGGTTGTCTCAGTGTCCAAGACTGCCAAATATTTTATTAAAAGACCTGCTACATGTTTGTGTATTGTTTCTGTGAGTGATCCTATCCTCCAAATAAACAACATGTTGTATGTCATCAGCAGTGACATCAAGAGTTTATGAATTATGCTGGTAGAGTATGCAGTCTGAACTTATGCAACTCATATAGTATCTGGGAAGTCAGCAATATCAGCAGCTGGCACAGTCAGTGAAATATGCAAGAATGACAACAGCAAAATCGGATCTTGTTCTCGTTAATAAAAAGCTCAATGACAATACATTCTTCTCAGCTAGCACTCACTCCTTTCAATGAATGTTCAGGAATGGAAGTTCTACCTCTGACATTTATAACACTGTGGTCAAGCTTTTTATGTAACTTAACCAAGTCTTACTATAATATACTATGCTTGTTACAAAGACTAAAATCATTACCTGAACCTAATTCTTTGCATTTGTGTGAAGTTTGTGGCTTACTGGCAGCACATTTCATCCATAGAACACATGTCATAATTACACTCGTTCTACATTCTGGTCCTGATGGTCCATCTGGTGCCGACTGGCCACCATCTCATCTTATCCCTTATGGCATCCTCTTGATGCAGTATGGTCAAGGGGTCAATACACTATTTTTCCAGCCGTTGTTGACTTCCCAGATCTCAAACCTGAAGTCTCAGAAAGCTGAGTGCACCATGTGACAGTCCTCCCACCAGTGCAAAATTCCTGTCAGTACCAGGAATTGAACCTGGGTCCTCTCCATGGTAGTCAGACATACTGACCTCTCAGCTATATCGGTTAAAGGTTGTAATAAATAGGTCAGAATTTCTACAGTGTCATAAGTTATCATTACAGACTTATAAACCTTGGTTTGATAACTTGAAAGGGCTTAGCTGCCCTTGTCATTTTGTCAGAGTACATGAGTACATTCACAGGATGGATGGCAGATTGAAGCATTGAGTACAACACAATAATATTCTGGTTAGTTCTCAGCAGCTCTGTCAACATTGATGCAAAGTGGATTTGGTCCTCTGTGTGACAGAAGGACAATTCTTAAACCACACAAAACTTCCCAATCACAACCATTATCATCTGATTCTACTTAAGAATCACCTACTTTTTCAAGGCTGCTATTGTATCTAATATGTTTTGAGACTTGTGCTTGGCATAGCTGCCATCATAACTGTACTGAATGCATTTACTGTCACAGAATTGGGCATATCCACAATGTCTGCCAGGTGGTAAAATGAAAATGCTCTGTATCTAATATGCATCTGATTTCATCTCCTTGGAATCCAGCATCAGGGACAGCACATAATTTATGTATTACATTGCATATTAAGAAATGATGATAAGCATAGAACCAAATGAAAGCAGAATGTAGAGATTATGTGGTAAATAGTGTTGTGTTGTCCATATCACATATGACAGATCCATACCCTTCCAAGTTTTGAAAAGATCTTTGTCAAGAATTGTCAGATTTATTTGCCCCCAGATTGGTTTGTGCTTCATCACTACACATCTCTTTCCTTCCCTTAGCAGCCCCATGATTTTTTCAGGCCTGTTTGTAGATACAGTCAAAGTTAAAATGCAATTATTAGTGGATATTTGTGTCAGAAGTAAATTGCATCTGAGTCATAATTTCAAAGCTGCAATAAATTCTTAGAGATGGAAGAAGGAAGGAAGGAAGATTAGATTTAACATCCCATCAACAGCAAGGTCATTAGAGATGGAGCACAAGTTTTGACTGTTTTAAGGAAGGAGAAGGAAATCAGCCATGCCCTTTCAAAGGAACCATCCTGGCATTTGCCTGGAGTCATTTAAGGAAATCACAGAAAACTACATCTGAATGGCTGGACTTGGATCTGAACCATCATCTTCCTGAATGCAAGTCCAGTGTGCTAATCACTGTGCCACTTCACTCAATTAGAGATGGAATCATAACCTCTCTTTGCTTAGAAGATATTTTATTGTGGTGAAACAGTGTGTGTGCTTTTTGCAGAGAGATTTGTCAGACATATATTAACAACTGCCATTTGGTGTTGATCACAGAATTTGGTGATGGTAAATATGATTTTTTAGTTATATAGGTATAAGTGTTTATTTCTGGATGCAGCCAGTGCACCAGCAATTTTACAGACTTATTCAAACTTTAAGTTGCACCATTCTGCATAAATTACTTGGATATCATTGTTAAGGGCCAAGAAGATATGCAATGGGACTACTGATTAGAAAGTTGATTTTTTTTTTTGGTTCAGTCAGTATTTTCAGTTGAATGAAACAACTAACTGAAACTGATCTCTGCAGCCACATTAGCTCTATGACTGTTTCTTATTCAGTCTCCAGGTTTGAATGGTTTTGCTTAATGTCAGATAATTGACTGACAAGTCACTGGTGTTTACATCACTCAGTCTCCAGTTAGGAGTGCCCTTGTATGTATACTTTTTCAGTCTTTTCAATGATATATGAGAGCTGAATAGTATTGTCTACTCATTTAAAGGCAAATAATTTATATTGTTTCAAGAAGAGGAATAAAAAAGTATATTTCCATGAATGAAGTACTTTTAAAATTTTGCATTTATTTATTTAAATACAAAATATCCATACTCCTTTCATTAAATATCAATTTTTGGTAGTTTTAAAAGTTTAATAATTGGTGCTACATTGTACATTTATATCTACATAAGTGAACAATTACTATTGTAATTTAAATTTATTGGGGCTCTGTCTCTCTCTTTCCACTGGTTTGGACCCATCACCAAAATCATCTTTTGGTAAATGGTGAGGTGACATGAACAGAAAGTGTAGAACATACTTCTTTGTTTGGTGACTTAATCACCTGCTTTTTAACCATGTAATTTGACCAAGTCAAAAGTATGCTTCACTTTGTGTTAAGGTCTTACTCTAATATATTACGCTTGTTACAAACACTGAAATCATTAACTGACCCCAGTACTTTGCATTTGTGTGAGATCTGTGGCCTACTGACAGCACAGTTCATCCATAAAACACATGTGATAATTACCATTGCTCCACATTCTGACCCTGCTGGACCATCTGGTGCTGACTGGCCACCATCTCATCTTATCCTTATGATGAAAAGGTCAATACACTACTTTTCCAGCCATTGTTGACTTCCCATATCTCAATGCATCAATGCATGAGGTGCACTTATTTGTGTGTGTGTGTGTGTGTGTGTGTGTGTGTGTGTGTGTGTGTGTGTAGGTGTCCTTTCCTGAAGAAGGCTTCAGCTGTGCCTGTCTGCAGCTCAACAGTGCTTAGCAATATATACTTTTCATAATATTGTTAATATTCCTACCTGGAGTTTCCACTGGTTTACTTTCATGAAATGACACTGTAGTGAAGCTAGGATATTACATTTCACCTGCATAATTTTCACATACTTAGTGTAATGTCTGCATTTCCATGTAATTTATCAGCACTGTCACAGACCTATGAAAAGAGCAGATTATCTTCCCTGGTTAGTCTTATAAAACAAAATCTTGAACTAAATGTGTAGAATCTCACAATATAATGAAAAGGATTGTTGCTACTCCCCATATAATGGAGATGCTGAGTCGCACAAAGGCATAACAAAAAGACTGTCAGAAAGTTAATTTTTGACCAACAAGGCCTCTCTCAAAAATAGACAAAACACTCTCTCTCTCTCTCTCTCTCTCTCTCTCTCTCTCTCTCTCACACACACACACACACACACACACACACACACACACACACACACACACCTCCAGCCCCAGCTGCCATCAGACATTGTGGCCATGTGTGTGTGTGTGTGTGTGTGTGTGTGTGTGTGTGTGTGTGTGTGTGTGTGTGTTTGTGATTTTGGCCTATTTTAGAGGAAGACCTTTTTGGCCAAAAGCTAACTTTCCTACGATCTTTTTGTTGTGCCTCTCTACAACTCAGCATCTCCGCTATATAGTGAGCAACAACTATAAGTTTCATTATATTGTTATATTCCATCCCGAATTTTCCACTGTTTGTGTAGAGTCTAAAGTTCCATAATTTGTAATGTACTGGTAATAAATTTAGTCACTGTAACTAGTTTTTAAACAGAATACTAGACTAATAGCTTGGAGTGAAAAAATATTAAAATGGAATATCTTGTTAATTGGGTCTACTTCTTGTACTTTGATTATAATTATTTCCCTTTTCCTTATATGTATCTCTATATACTGTCATCACAGAATTTTTATGACCTTGTGGCATTTCTGAAATCCGTAGAAAGATAGTATAGCATTTCCTGTTATGAGTATATCACTTCGTGCACAAGTCTGCATCAATTGTTGTTCCATAATTGATATACTCATTGTCATTAGTGTACTTACTTTTAACTCACTGTCAGAAAATGCTGCACACCAAGGAGAAACTGCAACCAGATTCCATGCTTTGTCATACCGACACATGTCATATATTGTAGATATATCATCTGTAACAAAATATTGTGATTTATTTAATCTGAACTAGTATGTTGCTATTAAAAAAATTGAAATGCATTAATGATATTTTACCATATTTCAGTTGATAACGAAACCCCAGTCTCTTGCTAACATTAGCTATCACTTCCTCCATCCATGGCCCCTCTTCAAACAGTGTTTGTTCAATTTTTGCATCAGGGTTATCATCTACCATTGTTTTCCATGCATTGCAGGTGTCATATGGCTAGAAGAAAATTATGTCTGTCATTTGTGGAGTAGGTAATACAGAACAGCAAAAAACTTAATATTTAGGTCATAGCATCTGTGTTTCACTAGTGAATAAAATGTTGCCAATTTTAAAGGTATACAGCAATCTTTTATAATAAATGAAACTCTTACATCCTTGTTTGTTGCTCGACATATGTCTATGGTGGTTAAATGGTGAATTAAAGCAATTTACTTTTGATAAAAGTGGTCTGTCTGAAACTATATTTCAGATGATTTATACATAATTAATGTAGTTTACTGCAGATGCCCTGTCTATTGGTGGTGAGCAAGCTCTTGCTCAGTACACAGAAAGTGTTACTAAGAAAGATCTTCGAGCCAGGCATTGCCCCTTTCCCCCTCCCCCCCCCCCCCCCTCGCATATGCCCCTAATCTTCTGAACACCCCCAGCAACCATGAAAGCCATGGCTTTGACTACTTCTCATTTTCCTCAGAAATTGTATTATGTGATGCTAAAAGAAAAAGGACTAACATTATTCAATCAAAAGTACATAACACTGGAATACTCTCCAATTGAGCTGTATCAGAGTGCCAGGATTACAAACCTGTTTTCCATGACAGTTTCAGTCACTAAAGGATGTCTTGTCTACAACCAATATGTTGCATAGAATTACAATTTTTTTTTTATATTTTGAAAATAAAGTCAGTATCAGAAAGAAGAAAGTTACAGCTATGGAATAATTTGATTAAAAAAACTGAGCTTTGGCGCATAGTCAAGTTTGTCATCCACACTCCACTTGCATGTTTTCTAATGTCACCTATCCACCATCCATTACGTCTCCATCATGGTTCAGATTCAGATTCAGATTCTTTACTGGTCATTCAGCATTATTACATGCAATAGACTTCATCAGTTCACTTAACCTATTAATTTTACAAAATAAATTTTTACATATTTAAGTTGATATTGGGCATTTCTAAAAATTCTTCTAATGAATAGAATGGATTAGTTAACAAGAAGTTATGAACATTGTTTTTAAATAATTTGTCAGGCTTGATTGACCCATTTTTAGACAATTTGTTATATATTTTAATTGCCATATACTTATGACTATTGTTAGTTTTAGCTAATCTATTTTGTGGCAACAACAGAGAAGTACATGTTCTTGTATAGTAGTCATGCCTATCATTTGTTACACTTAAATTAGGTAGTTCAGCAAGTATGTAGTTAACACTGTCAAGAATATATAAATTAATAACTGTTAAAATTCTATATTTAATGAACAATGGTTTACAATGTGTTCTATTATCTACCTTAGCCATTACTCTGATTGCTTTCTTCTGGATCACCATAATTTCATTTATTTTTCTGCTGTTTCCCCAGAGTATTAACCCATACCTTAAAACAGATTGAAAAAAGGCAAAGTACGCTGTCCTTTCGTACTCAAATGTCACACAACACATCAGTCTCTTCAACAAATATATAACTCTTGACACCCTAACCACTATGTGATCAACATGGGAGTTCCATGTTACACTGTTGTCAAGTACAATACCTAAAAACTTTGCCTTTTGTTTTTCTATTTTTGTAGTCTTTGATAGACTGAACCACATATTCTGGGTCTTTTCCTCATTTAATAGCAGACCATTGGCATTAAACCATGATGTTGCATTTTCTTTTGCCAATTTCATATCACTTACAAGGTTATCAAGTACATGGTTTACAGATAGAAAAGTTGTGTCATCTGCATACATATATGTCTTTACATCTATATTTTCTGGTAAGTCATTTATGTGTACAAGGAAAAGAAGTGGTCCCAATTTAGATCCCTGTAGCACTCCATGTTGAACCTCGAGTATGTTTGACAGATGACTTCCTGAACTCACCACCTGTTTCCTTTTATTGAGGTATGATTTGATGAGTTTTAAACTTTTATCGCACATTCCATAGTACTCAAGTTTAGAGAGCAGAAGTGCATGGTCAACACAGTCAAAAGTTTTGCTCAGATCACATAAGGTTACCTGTGTGTGCGCATGGTCCTCAAATGCTGCTAGAATGTCTCTGACTAAGAGCTCTATGGCATGTATAGCTGACCTTCCTTTTCTGTAACCAAACTGTGATGCACTTAACATATCATTTAGTTCTAGGTACTCATACATCTGCTTATATATTATGCCTTCAAAGACTTTTCCTAGTGCTGGAATTACTGAAATTGGTCTGTAGTTTGCAGTATCTGATTTGACACCCTTCTTAAAGACTGGAGTTACCTTGGATAGTTTGAGAGGATCAGGAAAAAACCCTTCTATGAGACACAGGTTTATAGAATATGTTAATGGTGCTGCAATGTAATGTATGATTTCTTTCAATAGATTGTTTGACATATTAAAAATATCTGTACTGTATGAATTTTTCATTTCTTTGACTATTTTAAGAACTTCATGTTGGTGTACCTCTTTGAAGTGTTTCAATGATGATCTGGCCCTATTATGATTTAGGTTTGCTCTCTCAAGATAATCTATACATGTTACATTGGGTTTACTGATCAGCTTTTTGATATCACCAGCACAGCTTACAAAATATTTATTGAATGTATCTGCTGGTATTGGGACTGTCTTGTCGAAGTTTCTGACTTCACCTTTAACAGTATTAATTACTGATCAGGTTGTTTTGCATTGGTTTTTACTATTTTGTATGAAATTTGTGTTGTATCTTTGTTTCACCAATTGCAACTCTTTCTTATACAGTTTCTTAATGTTTTTTTTAGATCCTTAATTTCATTAAAATTGTTTACTTTGGCAAGATGCTTCAACAGCAGTAGCTTATTTTTTAGATTCTCCAATTCTTTGGTGTACCAAAATTTACCCTTTCTTGTTTTATGGTATTTCTTTTGAGCAAGATGGGCTTTTAAAATACCTGTTAAGTAATTGTGGAATGTTTCATAAACTGTTGGGGCACTGGAAACACAGTTTTGAAATAATTTGTCCCAGTTTGTTATGCTCAGCTGGTGTGTTAGTTTTATGAGATTGTGTTTTGTTAATATTAAGGTATTAGATTTTGTTAACTTTTGTGCAGCCTTGCTCTCATCCCCTTTTATAAAATGTCTTAACTCTACTGTTAACATGGAGTGGTCTGATAAAACAAATTCCTTTACCTTGGTGGAGTACATATCACGAGCACAGTTGACAAAAGCATTATCCAAGCACGCTTGTAGTCTTGTTGGTTCTGAATTTACATGATGGAAGTTGTGCTGCCTTAGCACATTCAGTAACTTACTTGGACTAGTTTTGTTACATGTTACATCAAAGCTTGAATTAAAGTCTCCCCCAATTACAGTTACATACTGTTTCCATTTCGTTATGTAGCAGAGTACATGGTTTAAATTATCTAAAAAAGTTTTATCATCTGAGTCAGGGGAATGGTAGATACTTACTATGATAAGTTTCATTATATCACATATTATCCCAGTAATTTCAAAGTGTTTCTCTACACATGCCCAACTAAGATCTAGTTCTCTACACTCTATTTCATTTGAAACATAGACAACAGTACCACCATTACGGTACTGAGATCTGCAAAAACTGTTTCCATGTTTATAACCTTCTGGTACATAGTACTGTATTTGTTCTGGTTTAAGCCAATGTTCTGATAGACATAAGAAAGAATACTTATTCTGTGGCAATGACTCCTCCAGAATTTCAACTTTATTTCAAGACCCTGAATGTTTAAAAATAGTATGTTGTTGTGACTTATCTGTGAGTTAGCAGGCTGGTTTTTCTCATTTTTATTTTCTTCTTGGCTTGAAACCGTAAAAAATTATCACTGAATGACACAGATGTATTTTTCCTTTGTCTCCTCCTTAAGCATTGCTGTGTTGCTGCTCCAGTCGTTGTTGGTTCTGCTGCTGTTGCTGCTTCTGCTGATAACAATGGTGCTGCTGCTGTTTCACTTATTTCTGGTGTTTGTTGTTCCACAACTGCTGTGCCTTTCTGTGAATTATTAACATTTGGAGTGTTCACTTGCATTAATAAAATTTCACATTTGTCTTGGAGAGGTGTAGCTTCACTGACATCAGATTTCACATTGGAGTCTACAGGTAACACACACTTCCTGTGCATGAGAGGTATGACTTTTCTATCATCACACTGCACATTTGAGATTTTATTTACAAGTTCTAAAATTTTTGTTACTATTACATTTTTTCCAAGTACATTCAGATGAGAACCATGTGTTGTGTGAAATCTTTTCCCTAAATTGCTGATGTTCACGAATGTTACATTTTCAAACCACTTGAAAATATTTTGCATCTCTTTATTTGCAGTTTCAATTTCTTTATTTAAACAGGACCATTCTATCAAGTCGTAATGGTGTAGCACTGAAAAGACAATAACATTTGTTCCTCTCAGCTCATATAGTTTTCTTTTTGTTCCTAGCTATATCATTTGATCCCGCCAGGGAGATGGAAAAGTCCTTTTTGCTCAATGAGGAAATTTTTTCTTTACTCATTGACGTAGCAGCACTGAATTTTGCTCCAGGTTTTATTGCACAGTTAAAATTAAAATTCTGACTACTTGTACGCCCAAATTCAGTGGCTATATTTCGTCCTTGGCTGTCGGCATACAGTTCAGTTTTACCGGTACTTGCTGTTCCAAGATTACCTCTTTTCTGCCTACCTTTGCAGTAAGCGAAGTCTTGTTTGGCACTATTTATTATGTCTTTTTTGCTAACACATGTCGATATTGTCTCAGTAGAGCAGCTTAGCGGTGGAAGATTTTTCGTGAGCACTTTCGCATATGATCTTTTACTTAACTGCTGCTGAAATATTCCATGTTTTGCCTTATTCACAAAGTCGTTTGGTTTTCCACTTGGTACACTCGCACTGTTAACTTCACTGTCACAATCTGTAGTCTAAAGAGCTTGAAAGTAATTTTCGTTCACTACATTTATGTTTCTTTCATCGTTTCCTGTATCTTGTATTATCTGTTTGCGTCTTTTGTACTTCACTCCCGTCCAATTCTCCAACATATTCGTACTTTCATGGCGCGAGTTTTTTATGTTCCATTCCCTTTTTTCTTCTTTAAGTTTCTTGATATCCATCTTCAAGGAACTGATAATCAATTGTAAACTAGACACCCATACACTGAGCTTTGTAATTTCATCCTTACAACTGTCACAATTTTTCTTTTTCACGGCAAAATTCACACTTTTTCTCAGAGAAGCACAATGAATTTTTACACTAGCCGCCATCTTTCCTTATCTCCTGGAATCCAGCAAATACCTTCCTTGATCTAAGATCTGTTCACCTATCTGCATTTCATGCCCATTTCCATTTCATTTTCTTTATGGTCGTAATTAGATCTGGCTCTCTATACTGACTCCTGTTCCACTTGTTTGTTTTTCTGTCTCTCCTGACAACTTCCAACATGCAACTCTCTACATCTACAGCTACATCCTACATCCACTTACTGCAAACCACCATGAAATGTAAGTCAGAGACTACTTCCCACTGACCATGTATTAAGGTTTCTTCTTGTTCCATTTTAATGCTGAGTGCAGGGAGAATAACTGATTAAATGCTTCTGTGTTTGCTAAAATTAGTGTAATCTTGTCTCTGTGGCTCTTATGGGAGTGATACATAGAGGGTTGTAGTCTGTTTCTGGACTCCCCACTTAAACCTCTGTAAGTAGACTTTCACATGATAGACAGCATCTACCAGTTCTGGTTTTTCAGAACTTCCATGACATTCTCCCTTGGGTCTAACAAACTTGTTCATGCTGCTCTTCTTTGTATACATTAAATGTTCCCCATTAGTCTTATTTGGCATGTATCTCCACACACTTGAGGAATATTCAAGGATGGGTTGTGTGTCTCCTGTTGCAAGTGATCTGCTTTGCACATTAACTGCATTTTCCTAGTATCCTGTCAACAAACTGAAGTCTGCTACCTGGTTTACCTATGGTTCAGCCTATGTGGTCATTCCACTATGTATCCCCACAAATTTTTACACTGAAGGATATATAAGAACTGATTGATTCCAGTTGTGACATTCTCACTGAGTGACCTTCAGTTTTAGATTTGTTTCACATTATCAGTTCACAAAACTTTCATCCATTATGGATGAGGAGTGGGCTCCAGAAGATGTGGGGATCTTGTAAAATATGACTTCTTTATCCTGATGTCCAGTAGCACAGCACTTCCTGAGCACATTAAGGCAGGTTTCCTTCACCTAAGCATGTGGCTTTATGTTCCCAACAGAAAGTGCTGCTTGAAATGACAGTGCTTTTGGCATACTACTCTTGGGTGTAAGGGAGAAGCCACTTGTGACAAATGTGGTAAGGCCATTCGTGAAGAACTCACATGTTCTTCACCTCTGAAGTGTGTAAATTGCTCTGGGGCTCACCCTGTCTGGAGTCAGGATTTCAGCATATACCTTGAATAATGGAAGATACAAGAGCTTAAGATTATGAAGCATATCCCATATGGTGATGCCAAAAAGAAGTAAAAAGTCATGCTGTCCCCATTGGTTACTACCTTCTTTGCTTCAGTTACGAAACAGCCAGTGCAGAAGATCAATGCCGTTACACAAAGAGAGGTTGCTAGTGTCAGCACTAAGACCTGCATTTGTCGATGCACTTGTTTTGCAGCAATTATTTCACCACCTGTACCTCCATCAGAACATCAGAAAAGGTGGTGGTTGCTGATGTTGCAGAGCTCCATGCCTCTCTAAAGATTCTGTCTGCTCTGCTGTCCAGTGCTGCCATTACCACAGCCATAGTTGTGGCTTGGAAGCCTACCCAGAGCAAAAAATCAAAGATCAAGCATCCACCGCTGACAGAGTGGATAAGTAAACAGTCCTATGATATCAGTGTCATCCTCTCTGACATTTCCAATGAGTCTTCTCTTTTAGAGCTAATTGATCTCAATTTTGGACCGGGGCAATCACCTCACCCAAAGTCTGAGCATCCTCCCATTATGGACTCCCCTCCACAGCAGAAGGACAGTATAAAAGTACTACTCCCATGATAGATGGCTCCCATCCTACATTGGAATGTTAATGGGTTCAGGACACATGTTGAGCAACTGAAACCCCTAGCATAGGAAAACCACTTGTGCTTGTGTTTGCAAGAAATGCGTTTTAAAGCATCTGATGCCCCTGTACTAAGCAGCTATATGCACTAACAGAAAGATGACCTGACTCAGGAAAAGGCATAGGGAGGGGTAGCTGTGTTTGTCAATAATATGCACTACTCCTTTGCTCTTTCCCTAGTTATTGGTGTGCAAGCAGCTGCAGTTGAAATTCATGCATGTCAGAGGATCACTGTTTGTTCATTGTATTTAACTCCACAACATGCAATAGGCTCTTGTAGATCTTATGGAACAACTCCCCTGACCATTTATCCTAATGGGAGACTTCAACACCGATCATGTCTTGTGGGGCTTGACCTCTACTTGCCCTTGGGATTGGGCTTTGGAGAACCTCATAATGTCTCACGAGCTGTGCATCCTCAACACAGGTACTCCCAGTCATTTCTGTGCTGCTTCTGGGTCATTCTCAGGCATTGACCTCTCTTCCTGCTCAGCAGCCCTCATGGACTCTGTTCAGTGGAAAGTCACTGATGACCTTCATTCCAGTGACCATTTCCCACTCCATATGCACTTACAATGGGGTGTTATCTGAACAGAAGCCACCAAAATGGATGGCCAGCAGGGCTAACTGGATACTGCTCCACCAGCTTGCTATGTTTGAACATTGCATTGGTGTAAAGGAACACTGCAGTGGTGTCCAGGAATGGGTGTACCACATCACATGAGTGATCCGCCATGCTGCTGAATTATACATTCAAAGTTGTCAGGTCATCTTAGGAGGCAACCTGTCCCTTAGTGGCCTGATGAGTGCCATTCAGCTACCAGGGCAGGTGTGCAGCTCTTTGGCACTTTAAATGTAGCCCAAAAGCAAACAATCTCATAACCTTTAGAGTCGTGAGAGCCGAGGCTCAATGTGTAATTAAGGAGAGAAACTATGGGAATCCATCCAGAGGATTCCCAGTAAACATGGTAGGTTACTAATAGGTGCAGTGCTGAAACAGGGGTGTCTCCAAACAACGCCTGAGACATTGTTCTGACAGCAACTATTGCTGATGCTAGCCAGGATCTGGCGTTTTGACACTACCATGTGACTGCAGAGAGGGGCAAGCTGGACTTCAGATCACACATTTCTAAGTCATACAACTGCCCTTTTGCAGTTTGAGAACTGGAATCTAAACTGTCTGAGACTCCTGATACTGCGCCCAGTCAAGACCAAATCCAATACAGCATGCTTCAACATTTGCCAGCAGAATCAAAGGAACTCCTCCTTGAATGTTTTAATCATATATGACAGACATGCAACTTTCCCATCTTGTGGAGAGAGAATATTCTGATACCTCTCCTGAACCCAGGAAAGGGTCATACACGTCCCAGTAGTTAGCGTAATATCGCATTAATGAGTTGCATAAGAAAGATCCTGGAGTGAATGGTTAACCAACATTTTATCTGGTTGTTAGAGACCAGACAACTCCTTAGCTGCTTTCAGTGCAGATCCTGGAGATTTTGGTCCACTGTCGACAACCTGACCCTACTAGTGGCAGCCATTCAGCAGGCTTTCCTGTGTAAACATCAGTGTTTTGCTGTATTCTTTGATATCAGTAAGGTGTATGACACTACTTGGAAACACAGTGTTCTCATGCAACTCCAATGATGGGGCTTTCATGGCTACCTCCCCATCTTCATACAGTCCTTCCTGCCTAAGCACTTTTTTAGGTCCCAAGTTGGTGACGTTCCGTCAGATCATTCTGAGTAGAAGAATAATGTAGCTTAGGGCAGTGTTTCAAGTTTTACCCTGTTTGCCATGGCCACAAACAGTATCTCAGCTACTGTAAGGAGTACTTTACAGCACTCCTTATTTGTGGACAATTTTGCAGTTTTCTGTTTCTCCTCCAGTTTTGGAACAGTGATCTGTCAATCGCAACTTATGGTGTGGGAGTTGGAGGAGTGGGCTGCGAAGACAGGTTTTCAGTTTTCTGCAGATAAGCATGTGTGCTTGTTTGTTTTAATCATCCTCATCACATTTTTGATTCGCCTGATTTGCATATGAGAGACACCATTCTACATTTTAAAGACTCAGTGAGGTTTCTGGGCTTCATTTTCAACTTCAAACTGTCATGGTTACCACACCTGAGAGACCTGAAAGCCAGAACAAGGCACTGAATATCATACAAAGCCTTGGCCACAGGTCTTTGGGGGGATACAGGGTGTGTCTGCTCCAGTTTTGTAGGGCTTTTGTGCATTCACACCCAGACTATGGAGGCACAGTGGGGTCAGCAAGGCCATCTTACCTGAAGATTGCTGATGCTATCCATTGGGGGGGGGGGGGGGGGGGGGGAGATTAGGCTGACCACGGTTGCTTATAGGACCAGCCCCATACCCAGTCTCTTTGCTGAGACTGTGGAATCACCACTCAGCATCCAGTGGTACCTCAGGCATGTAAGTTCCTCACAGCTCCAAATTCACCTGCATAACATACTGTTGTTTGTCTGCCTCTGGAAAGCCTTGTTCCCATTGTCCATGAGCAACAATGGTGTCTGGGATTCACTTTCAGCGTGTGCTGAAGTCACTTAGTGTGGAGCACGTGCAACCTCAAATCCAGGTTTTTGATTGCCTGGCACCATTGTTACTGCAGAGGGGTATGGTAATTTTAGGTTTAGTGCACTCCTGCATATGTTTTAATACTTTATTTTATGACATTTTAACTGGGCACCACAACTTTACAGTGGTCTTTACAGATGGGTCAAAACAGGGGGACTCCATTGGTTGTTCTGTTGTTTTCTGTAATCTTGTTCTTGAGGTCTGACTATTTTGAGACTTTATTGTCTTCAATGCAGAATTGTATGTGATCTTGCAGTCACTGAAGCAGATGAGAAGTTCATCAAGTGCTAAATTCCTTACATGTTCCAATTCTCTGAATGCCCTTTACTCTCTACAATACTTGTACCCAGCAGATAAAATAGTCCATAACATCTAGGAAATCCTTATCCAACTATAATGGCTGGGGGAGGAGGTTTGTTTCTGTTGGGTACCAGGACACATGGGTATGGTGGGGAACAAATGGGCAGATGTAGCAGCCAAGGAAATGTGTCATGATGCTAAAATGTTTCAGTGTGCCATTCCCCTACGTGCTATCTCCTTGCTGCTGAGGTACAGAGTCATGCATCAATGGGAAGATAAGTAGCTGGAAGTGACAGATAATAAGCTGCATCTAGTAAAAGCCACCACGTGGCCATGGCATACCTCCTTTCAACCATGAAGATGAGATGAAGTCCTTCTTACTTGTATACACATAGCTTCTTGCTCCGGCACAATGACGCTCCAATGTGCAGTGCTTGTTGCATGCAGATCACTGTGGCCACACATTACTAGACTGTGTTTTATTTTTGAATCAGGGGGCTGCAGCAGCCCTCTATTTTAAGTGACATTGAAACAAATGTGGCAAAACTTTTAAGGATTTGTGATTTGTCCAACTTGTTTCCAAATATTTTAGGGAAATGTTCTCATTGTGTTAACAGGGGTGACTGGCCACTCATGTTTTTTGTAAGTGGTCTGCTGGTCACATATCCTTGGGTTGTTGTTTTACCTCTTCTGTCAGTTTACTTCTGCTTTAATCCCTGGTGCAGTATCTTTCACTCTTTTTCCCTTTGTCTTAAAGCTTGTGAGATGGAGTGATTGTGTGAGTGAATGTGAGTGCGGTGGGAGTGAGTGCGTGGAGTTATATTGTAGGTTTCATTCTTACTGCGTGCAACAATTTTCAATGTTAGCACTTTAATTCACATTTGTGTCATGGTGCTGAAAACCTTGCCACTGACTGCCCATAAAGTCAAAACATGCACACACACGCACACACACACACACACACACACACACACACACACACACACACACACACACACACACACACACACACACACACACATATTTATGAGACTGGTGGTATTCTTTTCTGCAATTTTAAGATCTGATCTTAAGTTTTTCACCATTTCTTACTATCACAACTTATTTTCTATTTACCTAAATAGCTACACAGATCACTTACCTTCAACAGAGTGTCATTTTCCAGAGGGGTAGGAAAATATACTCCTTGACTTGAACCAAATAATCCTTCAGCAAATTTTTCTGCACTTGCTTGGGTTCTCTGGGTATTGGTGTAGCGAAACTAGTGGCAAACAAATTATAGTAAGTAACTGTTATTCAGTGAGATTACCGCTAGTCAAAAAGTATGCATATTTTTATTTTACCAGAAGACATAATAATATTAAAACAGTGCACTTTTATCAACCTTGCTATGCAAACATTTTATATTGTCACATAGTAAGGTGACATAGTTTCTGAGATTCACAGCATTTGGTGTATTTGCACAAACTACTAAATACAGCACCAAGTAGTTTAACAATAACAGAAAATGGACCATACTTATTAATTTGATCACAGTTGAGTATCACTCTTAAGAATAAGTATCTCCAAAACTAAGGCATTTCTGAAGAAGAGAAATTTGCTAACATCAAATAGGTATCTGAGTGTTTGGAAGTGTTTTCTGAAAGTTTTTGTATGGGGTCTGTGGAAGTGACACATGACCAAAAACATTTTCTGCACTTGCTTGGGTTCTCTGGGTATTGGTGTAGCGAAACTAGTGGCAAACAAATTATAGTAAGTAACTGTTATTCAGTGAGATTACCGCTAGTCAAAAAGTATGCATATTTTTATTTTACCAGAAGACATAATAATATTAAAACAGTGCACTTTTATCAACCTTGCTATGCAAACATTTTATATTGTCACATAGTAAGGTGACATAGTTTCTGAGATTCACAGCATTTGGTGTATTTGCACAAACTACTAAATACAGCACCAAGTAGTTTAACAATAACAGAAAATGGACCATACTTATTAATTTGATCACAGTTGAGTATCACTCTTAAGAATAAGTATCTCCAAAACTAAGGCATTTCTGAAGAAGAGAAATTTGCTAACATCAAATAGGTATCTGAGTGTTTGGAAGTGTTTTCTGAAAGTTTTTGTATGGGGTCTGTGGAAGTGACACATGACCAAAAACATTTTTGACTACAGGTTTTTGAAATGTGGTGCTTTGGAAGAATGCTGAAGATTAGCTGGGTAGAGCAGATACCTGATGAAAAAGTATGTGGCATAGAGCACCATAAATATCGATATTTGTTCAGTGCGTAAGTGTGCTATCTTTGAGGAGAGGGCTTTGGGCAGGATGTTGGACGCTAACGGCAGATAGCCTCCGCACTTGTATCTGTGTAGAAGCTAAGTGTGAATAAATCTGTATCTGAGAGAATTCTAGTTGCTTACTACAACTTTTCCATATTCCCTCACTGGTGACCCCATTTTTTGTGTAATACGTGTCCGAGTTACCACCCGAAGGTTATTTATGCGTCTACCGCCTCGGGTTTCTCCGTGATCATGAGGGCCTTTGTTCAGCTCCAGACAATGGCCTTTCAGCACTCACCGCTGCCCGGATTTCAGCAACATCTCTCCAGTACTCCTACCATCGTAGTGGACATGCCGCAAGAATCTTCGGAATCCTTCAGCCAGAACATGCAGTGGAATTCATCGAGTGCCGCCAGTTTCTTCCAACCGCCAACGGTCATGGACTCTGGCTTTGTTAGCCTAGACCTTCCCACGTGTTCTCCACAGAGTGTTGGTCGGAACATTCCTACTCCTGTGTGGAACGCACAATTCAATACAGTTCGTGGCGTCAAGCGAGGTTTTGCTACTTTGGAAAATCCAGTAGTAAATTCAAACTCGAATCAGTTCCCGCCACGTGTTTATTCTCCTGTGCCAGCTAGTCAATAGGTGTTCAATGCTCGCCAAACAGCAAATATCACACCAAGTGTGCATCCTAGTGGACGTGTGTGGGATCGTTGTGTTGCTTCTAATCAAGTCAACAATTCTGTGCTGGACAGTAATTACTCCGACACCTACAACCAGCCCCATCACTCATGGTCGAGTGAATACTGTGTGCATAACGGACATTCACCGGCGTACTTAAGTACTTGTGGCTTCTCTCCGAGCTACTGCATCAATGAGAATGCACATTTTGACTATGGTCCTCACACTGTTTGAGCGTCCGTCGCTTCTCAGCCGCCCCTGGCGTCAAGTGAATTTCGTGATTCCCGCATTACGGGATGTCAATAATTCGGACCCGCTATCTTCTGCATGCTCTACTTCCGTCCGAAGTAATAGGCACACCACCGCAGGGACTGCAGTGCCAAATCTGCCGAAACTACCAGACTTCAAACCCGCTCACCCGGAGTTCTGGTTTAATCTGGTTGAGCAAACATTCAATGTCTGTGCTTTGGACGATGACACATGCTTCGCCTGCCTCATGAACCATCTTCACGACCGTGTCGATTTAATTTACGATCTGGTCAAAGCACAACCCCCCTCCCCCCAGAAGGGAAGTATGCTGTGGCGAAACAGACAATACTGGAGTGCATCTCTAAAACCAGGAGAGAAAATGTGCGACAGCTCATCTATGAAGAGCATCTCGGCGACAGGTCTCCATCCCAGCTGTGGCGGTGCATCCGTCTTCTCGTCAATGAGCAAGTTATGCCTGATGACACGCTCGCAGAAATCTGTACTGAAAAGCTGCCTTTGCCTGTCCACACTGCAATCTCTGCGTATGAAGATAGGCCAGTAAATGAACGTTTACGTGCCGCCGACAGAGCATACTCCGCCAGGCAACGTGAGCTCCGTGCACTGCATTCTGGACGTGACCGTACTAAGATGCTTTCTGACCCCACACCCTTGTCTGGTGCTGCTAATAACAAGTTTGTTAAACTAGCCACCCTGCCTGCACCTTCAACTCCCCACAAAGACAGTGCATCGACCTCTTTGGAAGACTCTGGGGCACATACTCCGTCACCTAGCAACTACCCACAGGAGCACAGGCCCGCCCAACCTTACTGTTTCTTCCACGCGAGATTCGGGGAGCAAGCTCGCAAATGCCAGTCACCGTGTTCTTACCCAAACTCCAACCACAGGTAGGCTATGGTGCCACCTCCTGCGATGTAAACAACGGGCACCATCCCACATTGCACTCCGTTTCGTACAACAACAGTAAGTGTGGTTGAGTCTATGTTCGCGATTTAAGATCAGGTGTATGTTTTCTGGTAGACACTGGCACAGACGTCTCTTTGCTGCCGGTTCGCCTAGCAACTAATAAAGTGCAACTACACAAAACAGTACTTCGTGCAGTGATCTTGTCTACCCCACAGTGTTCGGGTTCCACTTTGTATACAGTGAAACTTTTGCCCGAGTGCAAGCTGGAGTGGACGTTTCTAGTGTCAACAATTGAAGAACCTATTCTCAGAATTGATTTCCTCAAGCACCATCAGTTGTCACTAGATTTTGTGCAAAATACTGTGTTTTACCCCCCTCCCTTCCCTCCCCCCCCCCCCCCCTCTTAACAAACATATTCCTTTCGCTCCGCCGAGTGACAGTTCGGCTAACACCAACATGTGTGCTGTGCTAAGAAGTGTGTAAACCTATCCTTGGAGCTGCAATCTTGGACAAACAAGTGGCTAGTGGAGTGCGCCAAGTCTTCGAAGTTGCGGATGGAACGTACGGAAATGCTGCTGCATCTCCGCAACAAACACCACGAGTTGGCCTCCACACAACAACGCCTCACGGCGCTACAAGGAGACAACTTGTCAGCTACAGACAAGGTCAGTCCATGCCAATCTGGTGTTCCCATGCCCGTGCACATTAATGACAATGTTGTGAACTCTGTTAACTGTGTCAGCACCCCCTTTTGTAATGACAGTGTACGCCCGGGTGCTCATGCTCCTTGCGTTCCGAATGGACAATTAACTTCCCAAGCTCGTGGCAATGAACTACGGCCATCTGCTGTTCGGCCACACCCACTTGTGCCTACAGCACTCGTAGCGGCACGGCCCGCTACCAAGAACCAGTGTACCAACCCACGTTAACACGCGAGCGGTTGGCACACCTGTACTTCCATGCCCTCAGCGCCACAGCTTTGCCCGTCCGCCACTGCCTGCTCCGCTTCATGGACATCTGACTGTCGTGCCGCGCCACGTATTGCAGTAGTCACTAATGGCACAGTTCATCGGTTACGTCTAACCGATGGGCCGCCCATATCGCAACGCCCACGCTGCCTCAAGCCCTAATTTATGAAAATTGCAAAAGAACAATTGGATGATCTATTACAAAAGGGAGTAATTGAACCTTATTCCGGTTGCTGGGCTAGTCCTATTCTGTTTGACCAACAGAAAGATGGTACTTGGCGTATGGTCAGAGACTATAGGCGTTTAAATGCCCGCACCATCATTGATAAATATCCAGTCCCGCACATTGCAGACTTCAATCATGCGCTCACAGGTGCAAAGTACTTCTCTGTTTTGGACTGTAAGCACGCATTTCATCAGATTCCTATAGCTCCGGAGGATATTGAAAAGACTGCCATAACCACTCCCTACAGGGTGTTCCAATACAAATTTATGCCGTTTGGGTTGAAAAACGTCCCCCAAACGTGGCAGCGTTTCATCAATCAAACTTTATCCCATCTAGACTTTTGTTTCGTATACATGGACGACATATTGGTTTTTGCTTCTACTTTGGAACAGAGTGAGGAGTGTGTTCAAGTCGTGACAGATATTTTAGCAGCCGCTGGTATTGAACTGAACAATAAAAAGACTCAATTGCACCAGTCATCCGTCACATTCCTAAGTTATGTTGTGTCATCGGTCGGTCTGACACCACCACAGGACAAGATCAAGCCTGTTCTCGAGATGCTACGCCCTCAGACCTATTGGGAATTATGCAGGTTCATCAGAACAGTTAATTATTACCAAAAACATTTGGCAGCCGCTTCTGTGGTGCAGGCTCCTCTCACAGATGCTCTCGCTGGCCCACAAACTTCTGGCACCCGCCAGGTACCATGGACACCAGACATGGCCAAGGAATTTAACGAACTCAAACAGCTGTTGGCCTCCACTGTCACTATTGCTCACCCACGTGCGGACGCCACAATGTTTATCACTACTGACGCTAGTGACAATGCTATCGGTGCAGTACTGAGTCAGACGTACAACGATGTTACGACCCCCCTGCAGTTTTTCTCAAAAAAGCTAAACAACGCGCAGAAGAAGTACTCAGCGTTCGACAGAGAATTACTTGCAGTTTACAAGGCCATAAGACACTTCAGAACTGATGTTGAGGGACGAGATTTCTATGTGCTCACTGATCACAAGCCGTTGGTTCCTGCCATAAAAAATCCTGCGGCTGATCCGCCCCCACGACGCTTTTGTCACATTGATTACATCTTGCAATCTACAAATGACATTCGCTACATCCGAGGAGTGGACAATGTGGTTACTGATTTTCTCTTGCGTGTTGGTGCTGTCACAACCTTAATTGACTTAACGGACCTACCTTGGTTGCAATCGGCAGACCCCGATACCATGCAGTTAATTTTGGACCACAGCTCCTCTCTCCAACCGGTACGCCCTACTTTCCCTGGCATATCTGACTTAGTGTGGTGTGATGAATCAACTGGTACATTGCGGCCATTCATTCCTAAGCCCCTTCAACGCCAGGTCTTTGACAAACTACACACATTAGCACACCTCGGTGTCAAAGCTTCCACCTGTCTGGTAGCTGAACGGTTTGTCTGGAGAGACATGCGCCGCAACTGTCAGTCTTGGGCAAGGGCATGCATGTTGTGTCAACAGAACAAAGTTTCCAGGCACACTTCCCCACCCCTTGGCTGTTTTGCCCAACTGCCAGGCCGGTTTCACCATGTTCATGTCGACCTCGTAGACCCTTTGCCCCCCTCCGAGGGTTTCCGTTACTTGTTTAGAGCTATTGACAGGATGACTCAGTGGGCTGAGGCTGTGCTTATTCTGAACATTACCTCTGAGACAGTAAGTCAAGCATTCTTAGATTCATGGATCTCTAGATTTGGCTCACCTGTTTACCTCACCACTGACCAGGGGCAACAATTCGATCGAGTCTTCAGTTTTCTCTGACTTACGTAAAATGTGTGGTATTGTCAAAATTCATACTTCTGCATACCACCCCCAAAGCAATGGGCTTGTTGAGTGATGGCATCACACCTTAAAGTCTGCCCTGGGTTGCCATGACTCACTATGGACAGAGGCACTGCCCTTCGTGCTTCTTGGCCTTCGTGCGACTTTCAAGGAAGACCTCAAGGGTTCCGTAGCCGAGTTTGTGTATGGCCAATCCCTGGTTTTTGCCTGCAGAATTAGTCACTCCCACCCCACTTCCACGGCCCTCTGAACTCCCTTCACTTCTCGAGTGGGTGCGCTTGCACTGCAGCAAAATTCAGCTGCCACCTCCGGCTGCTCATACACCTCCGCGCGTGTACGTACCACGCGCTCTAGACTCTTGTGAGTACGTGTTTCTCAGAGATGACTCAGTCAAAGCCCCACTTCAGTCACCCTACACAGGTCCTTACAAGGTCGTCAAATGCTCTGAGAATAACATGGATCTCCTCATAAAAGACTCTGTAACCACGGTCTCACTCAACCGAGTGAAACCAGCTTTCATTGAGCCTCAGGTGAACCTCCCTATTTCTGCCCCTATTTCTCCCACTCCTGCTTTGAGCGGCCATCCATCTTCCCATACCATGCATTCGGGTATTGATTCTCCACAGCGTGCTTCTCTGCCAAGCACTGCTCCTTCTCTGCGTTCATCTAATTCGAGTGGCCAATCTTTTCGGGGCTTCACTCCTCACAGCCCTCGCGGTTGAACTGCCAACCACTCGGATTCTACCATTGTGTTACCATCTTCGTGTGACAGCTCTTTGTTACACCGTTCAATCCATGCTGGCTCCTCGTTGCCTTCGGTCACGCTCCCTCGTCTGTCAGCTGATCGCCCGAGGTTGTCTTCTGTGCAGTCCACTGCACCTGCCACCCCCCTCTTAGCAGATGCTTCCCCCTGCCATGGCTTTCCCACACCTCCCTGCCTCCCTACTATTGCTCGTACAGGTGCCACCCAAGAATTCACAACACATGTACACCCTGATGACATACATAAATTATCTGTTGTCGTAGATGGCGATACGGTGTGTGTGGTACTCGTGTGTGACAATGTTGAGGGAGGAAGTGCAGAATCTCGTGTGGTGCACCGCTTTAAATTGAGCAGAAGTGCTGTGTGTGGCAATTTGTGTGCCTTTGTTAGGCCTTCTGGCAAGGTGATTCTCCACCTGCCGGCTGGCGAAGTGCTACACCTCCACTCCAGGACGGGACATTGTCTTCAGCCGCCGGTGTCGCTTCCTGACTTTGCCATTGACGTACCGGGTTTCACCCCCCTGGTCGACTGCTTCCGCCTGACGCAGAAGAGCTATATGTTACCTTCCTAACATCTCACCCCCCCCCCTCCCCATTCACACGGACGTACTCCATACTGTGCGGGGGGGGGGGGGGGGGGGCGGGGGGCTATGTGGCGTAGCGCACCATAAATATCGATATTTGTTCAGTGCGTAAGTGTGCTATCTTTCAGGAGAGGGCTTTGGGCAGGATGTCGGACGCTAACGGCAATTAGGCTCCGAACTTGTATCTGTGTAGAAGCTAAGTGTGAATAAATCTGTATCTGAGAGAATTCTAGTTGTTTACCTACAACTATTCCATATTCCCTCAAGTACTGAATAGAATTGGAGAGAAAGGAAGTTTGTGGCACAATCTGACTGCAAGAATGGACTGGGTGATAGGACATGTTCTGAGACATCAAGGGATTATCAATTTAGTACTGGAGGGAAGTGTGGGGATGAAAATTATAGAGGCAGACCAAGAAATGAGTACAGTAAGTAGATTAAGAAAGATGTATGTTGCAGTAGTTATTCAGAAACAAAGAGGCTTGGACAGGATAGAGTAGCATGGAGAGCTGCATCAAATCAGAATTCAGGCTGAAAACCACAACAACAACCAACAGCAGACAAAGGGGAAAATTAGTGCTGGTGTTTGGAAGCAGAGCTACCTGCATTTCACAAAATGGAGAAAAGAGTTGAGGAAATGAATCTGCTCTGAGATTAAGAAGCTAGTTAGTTAGTTAGTTACTTTCATGTTTCATGTATCATTTTGCATGATAAATTGTCATGATGTGGAACAAGTCATTTTACATTCAGTATCCAAGTTAATTTGTACATCTATTTGTGCTCTAAACACCATCATATTATTATTATCATTATTTTCCCTGATATGAAAACAAGATATATAGATTGAGTTAGCAATTCCTACCCATCACCTTTTACACATTACAAACATAGAAATTCTTCTATGGAATAGAAGGAGTTGTCAAGGAGGAACTTTTTCAATTTATTTTCAAATTTTACCTTGTTGTCTGTTAGACATTTTATATCATTGGGTAACCGCTCAAAAATTTTTGTTGCAGCATTGTGCACTGCTTTCCGTGCTAAAGACAACCTTAATGTTGATTAGTTAGTTAGTTACTTTCATGTTCCATGGATCATTTTGCACTATAAATTGTCATGACGTGGAATGAGTCATTTTATACTCGTATTGCAAAATAATTTGCACATCTATTTGTACTCTAAACATCACCATATTATTTTTTTCCCCCCTGAAATCGAAACAAGATATACAGATTGAGTTAGCAATTCCAATCATGACCTTTTACACATTACAAACATAGAAATTCTTCTACAGAATAGAAGGAGTTGTCCAGGAGAAACTTTTTCAATTTATTTTCAAATTTTACCTTGCTGTCTGTTAGACATTTTATATCACTGGGTAAGTGCTCAAAAATTTTTATTGCAGCACTGTGCATCCCTTTCCATACTAAAGACAACCCCAATGTTGAGTAATGAATGTCATTTTTTTCCTCTAGTATTGTAATTATGTACCTCACTGTTCCCTTTGAACTGTAGTGGATTATTTACAACAAACTTCATGATGGTATAAATATACTGAGAAGCAGTAGTCATAATGCCTAACTCCTTAAACAGGTGTTTACAAGATGATTATGAGTGAGCACCACATATTATTATTACAGCACGTTTGGACAATGGAGACCTTCTTTCTTAAACATTATTCCATATGACGTTACTGAATGCAAATAAGTAAAATAGTCAACTTACTGATTATTCTCTCCCCAAAATTCGCTATGATTCTAAGTGCAAATGTGGCTGAACTAAGTTGTTTTAGGAGATCCAAAATGTGTTTTTTTCTATTTTAAATTCTCATCAATATGGACACCTAAGAGTTTTGAAGTTTCCACCCTGTGTACTATTTCATCACCTTGTTAAAACTAATCACTGGCACAGTACCACTAGAGGTGCAGAACTTAATATGATGTGCCTTCGTGAATTCACAGAAAACAAGTCAATGATACTTTTGAGAACTTTTTTCACCATTTCTTTTATTTCTGTATGTATACTGGTAGTGATTACAATACTGGTGTCATCTGAAAAAAGAACCAATTCTGCTTGTTGTACATTAGATGGTAGATCATTTACATATATGAGAAACAGTAGTGGACTTAAGATTGAGCCTTGGGGAACCCCATATGTGATTTCTCCCCAGTCAGAATAATCTCCCTGGATTCTGTTGGTTGAATTACTACTAAGTACAGCTTTCTGCATTCTTTTGGTTAGATATGACATGATCCATTGGTTGGCTATACCATCAATCCCATAAAACTTCAATTTATCTAGGAGTATACTATGATTCACACATTCAAATGCCTTGGATAGGTCATAGAAAATACCTGTTGGTGCTATTTTGTCACTTAATGCTTGGAATATCTGGTGTGTAAACATGTAAATGGCGTTCTCAGTAGAACAACCCTTCTGAAACCCAAACAGTTATTTGCTGAGGATATTGTTGCCAAGGTGAGATACTATTCTAGAATACATCACCTTCTAAAAAATTTTGGAAAATGATGTCAGCAGTGAGATAGGTCAATAGGTACTGACGTCTCTCTTATCACCTTTTTTAAAGAAGCCAGCATAGGCACTGAAAAAAAGGACAGGATGTGAGGTAACACTCACCCTGTTCTGTTCTACCTCTTCGGCTGCCTTCTCGGAACAGCTGAACAGTAAATCATAGACAACGGACTACATACATTATTGCATTCAATGGATAAAACACACACACACACACACACACACACACACACACACACACACAGAGAGAGAGAGAGAGAGAGAGAGAGAGAGAGAGAGAGAGAGAGAGAGAGAGAGAGAGAGAGAGGTATAAAGCTTTCACATAATGTTTTTAAAATTTGGAGCGCATTGGAATGGCTTATCCCAGCAGAATCATTTTTGCAAGTACTGAGGCAGTGAATGCTGTATGTGTTCTATGTGTAGAATACTTACTGTGATATGACATTTTGTTCATCAAACAATTCTATATTTTTCCTACAAAAGCTTTATGGAATACCATCAATATCATACAGACTGTAATCACCTGGGAAAATTTATGGTTATTGGGGATAGCCACAGATATGGAAATGTTTCTTGTTTAAATGAAGCACTGGCTGTGAGAGCAAGAGCTTTTGTGAAGCTTTGCATTTCCCTATCAGAAATATATTAGCCTGCTCATATGGTGGAAACAAGTAAGTTGTCATCATGTTAGCATTACACTGTTTGATGATTCCCTTTATGAATACATGAATGAAGCATGAGTGGCCTGCCAAGAAGGTTTGTTCTGGTTATAAATATCACTTAACCAGGGCAACAGAACTGCAAAAAAGTAAAGATGCCCATAGCCATGACATGGAAATAAATTTGATATGATTTCATGATTAGAATGAACTTTACAAATAATGTCATCTAAATGAGTCATAATTCACAATTCCCAAAAAGTGTTGTTGCAGAGAAGTGTTTCAAGCATAACAGTTCAATTATTTAAAGCTTAACTTGTCATGTGAAACAACAGGGAAATAAAAATTCCTTCAAAAATAAATATAAATAATTTGTTATTGAACATCTCTTTTACTCTATAAAAAAATTTATTGAATTTTGAATCATAGCACTTGTAAATTATGCTTATAAATGGAGACTCAAACTATTTTAAGTTCACACTGCTTAAACAGTGTTATTAACCATTACTAATTTATGATTGTAATTTACGAATTGAAATTAAAACTGCTGGAAATTTGATATTCGCATTGAATTAGTAATGAAACATTATTTGGGTTATAAAGAAGGATTTTGAGTAATATATCTCTCATCTCAGGGGACAACAGCTAGCTGAAGCTATAGCAAAGAATGTGGTTCATGTTTTTAAGGTCTGGGTGATATTCAGTGAAGAGAGGAGAACCAATTAGTGGTTGGTTCACAGTGGTTATGTGTTTGTTAGTGTCACACAAAATTCTGGCACAGGAAATATGTTTCTTAGACTAGATGCTGACTCAGTTTTTCAGACAAACCAAAGGAGAGGCACAAAGAAATGCATGGGATGTAGCTGCAAGTTTACAGGTCTAGAGTCAGTTTCATAAAAAGAAAGAAAGGAGGGAGGGCAGGGGCATGACAGCGTGTTCATCATTCAAGAACCACCAGCAGGTGTCCATAGTGTGTGCTGTGTCAAACTATGCTTTATATTACAGATTATCTGGTGCAAACTGTGAATGATCAAAAGAACATTGTAGTATAGGGACAACCGAATGACGCAGTGGAGTTGTTTAGACATCGATCTCATTTTCAAGAGAATGGAGCTTTCTCTGTCTGGCTATCCTGATTTAGATTTCCATGGTTTTCCCAAATCATTTCAGCCAACTGCTGGTATGGTTCCCTCTGCTAGGCCACCACTGACCACTTATTCTGTTCTTGTAAAACATACTGATATATTTTATATGTATGTATATTTTGAGCTCTTTATTTTCATTGTATTATGATGTTGTTGTGGTCTTCCATTGAAAGAATGGTTTGATGCATCTCACCATGATACCCTGTCTTGTGCAGACCTCTCCATCTCCATATAAGTACTGGAAACTACATTCATTTGAAACTGTTTACTGTATTTCTCTCTTGGTCTCCTCTACAATTTTTAAACACCCCCCCTCCCCTCCCCTCCAATAGCAAATTAATTATTCCTTGAGGTCATAGAAGTTGTCATATAGGCAAATCTCTTCTTTTAGTCAAGTTGTGCCATAAATTTCTTTTCTCCTTAATTCTGTTCAGCATCTCCTCATTAATAACATGATCTAGCCATACAATTTTCAGCAGTCTCCTGTAGCAACACATTTTAAAAGCTTTTATTCTCTCCTTATATGCAGTGCTTATTGTCCACATTTCACTTTCATATAAGGCTGCACTCCAGACAAATTTAATACTTAAATTTATATTCAGTGTTGATGCATTCCTCCTCTACAGCAATGCTTTTCTTGTCGCTGACAGACTACATTTTATATCTTCTCTATTTAGGTCATCATCAGTTATTTTACTGTCCACATAACAAAAGATATTGACTACTTTTAGTGTCTCATTTCCTAATCTAATTTCCTCAGCATCACCTGATTTAATTTAAACTACATTCCACCACCCTTGTTTTGTTTTTGTTGATGTTCTTCTTATATTCTCCTTTCAAGTAACTGTCCACTGCTTTCAACTGTTCTCCCAAATCCTTTGCTCCTCTGACAGGATTACAATGGTATTGGCAAACCTCAATTTCTTTTTCTTTCTACTCTCTGCACTCTAATACTTTCTCCAAATTTTTATTTTGTTTCCTTTACTGCTTACTCAATGCTCAGACTGAACAGCATCAGAGACAGACTACAGCCCTGTCTCACTTCCTTTCCAGCCTCTGTTTCCCTTTCATGCCCTCTGAATCTTGTAACTGCTGTCTGGTTTCTGTATAAGTTGTAAATAACCTTTAGCTCGTTTCTACATCTACATCCATAGTCTGCAAGCCACCTGACGGTGTGTGGCGGAGGGTACCTTGAGTACCTCTATCGGTTCTCCCTTCTATTCCAGTCTCATATTGTTCGTGGAAAGAAGGATTGTCGGTATGCTTCTGTGTGGGCTCTAATCTTTCTGATTTTATTCTCATGGTCTCTTTGCGAGATATACGTAGGAGGGAGAAATATACTGCTTGACTCCTCGGTGAAGGTATGTTCTTGAAACTTCAACAAAAGCCCATACCGAGCTACTGAGCATCTCTCCTGCAGAGTCTTCCACTGGAGTTTAACTATCATCTCTGTAACGCTTTCACGATTACTAAATGATCCTGTACGAAGCGCGCTGCTCTCTGCTCTCTTCGCTATCTCTTCTATCAACCATATCTGGTATGGATCCCACACTGCTGGGCAGTATTCAAGCAGTGGGTGAACAAGCGTACTGTAACCTACTTCCTTTGTTTTTGGATTGCATTTCCTTAGGATTCTTCCAATGAATCTCAGTCTGGCATCTGCTTTACCGACGATCAACTTGATATGATCATTCCATTTTAAATCACTCCTAATGTGTACTCCCAGATAATTTATGGAATTAACTGCTTCCAGTTGCTGACCTGCTACATAGGTCTATAGTTCTGCACATCTGTTCGTCATCCCTTCTTGAAAATGGTGATGACCTGTGCCCTTTTCCAATCCTTTGGAATGCTACGCTCTTCTTGAGACCTACGGTACACTGCTGCAAGAAGGGGGGCAAGTTCCTTCGCATACTCTGTGTAAAATTGAACTGGTATCCCATCAGGTCCAGTGGACTTTCCTCTTTTGAGCAATTTTAATTGCTTTTGGCAGGCAACAATTTGTGCATAACCAGCAAACTGTCTGTACTTGGGGGCCAGTTTTTTGTGTGCCACCCTGTATTAGTTAAATGAGCTATATAGATGAAAAATATTGCACGCAACAAATTAAGTGTATCATTCTAGCAAATATATTGCAAATTGTACAAACTTTCTAAAAATCTCAAAGTAAAACAAAATCTATCTCTTACTATTAGTGGCAGCTGCTGCACATTGATTTTATCATGGTGTATAGCAAAGAAAGCTTTTTATTTGCTCCTATTAAATTATTAACAGTTTATGAATCATTAGTAGAAACAAAAATAAAAATGGTTTTAATTAAGAGCTGAGAACACATTCCTTTACAATAGGTGTGTTCTTATTATGATTTTACTTTCCTTTTCCTTGGTATGAGTGTAGCAAGTCCATTGATAATGTCACGGAAGTCAAATTTAGCAGCTGCGTCATATACTATCAACAAAATAGCTAAACTGGATTGTTTGCTTCACCTATATTTGACCTTAGTTTTTTATCACTTAATTTTCTGAAACTGCATTGAAATTGTCGTAAATAATAATAAGATACAGAGGTCTCATTTAACACTTTTCCTGACAGGGACTGAAAGTGAGGAACAGGAACTGAAAGAGAGTTATATGTGAGATCTGTTTCTCATTTCACTTATTATTCTATCAAATATTTTGAAGCAGTCTAGCTTAGACAATTTCTCTCCAGTCCTCAGTTGGGAGAAACCAGAGAAAATAAGAAGCCTTCAGTTTAACAGCATAATATTTTCTTCAAGACACGATGAGCGACCTTGAGTTCCTACAATATTGTAGCGAAACTGCAGCAAAAACTCCATTGTTGAACATGAGCTAGTTGGGTAGGCAGCAGCTATAAGAACAAAATACACTGTTGACATATAGCCCAAGTAATGCAAGTTTGTTAGCAGTCATTGTTTTACATGCTGCTTGGGTGAAATAACACTGTGACAATGGCATGCATTTTCAGTCTCATGTCGAGGCAGATTTCTTGCACAGGCAGAAGATTGGCACATGGAGTAACAGAGCTCATGTGTCTCTCGCAGTTAACTCTTAAATTGTCTTTCTCTCTTTTCTTTAACTTGTCAGTCTTTGCACCCCCTCTATGCCTGTGCCCTTGGTGAAGGTCTAACTTGCCAGGGCCTTGGCACAGCCCCGATGGTAGCCCATATTTTTATTTGCATCACTTTATGCATCTACTTGTAGTCACTGTCACTTGACTTACTGCATTTCTTCTCCCACCCCTCTCCCCCTCCCCATGACGCCGCCCCCCCCCCACACATATATACTGCCACTCGTCAACGGGAAATGTCTGAAATAGCTAGCGGACCATCTCTCAGTAGTGTTCCATAGTCTGGAGCTCTGTTGAAGCTCATATATTCTTACAGTGATTTTAAAATGAATAAAGTAGACTGTTTGCTAAATATGCCCTTCAATTTATTAATTATGGAAGAGAAATTATAAATCAAGCTGTTAGGCACAGGGAAACCAAATGCAATATTCATAAATCCATCATAAAAATATGGATTGAGGAACAGTGGCCAGCTGAACTGCGTTTTTTTTTTTCAAGCAGTATAACATAAATTAATGTTATACGAGTAACACTTCAGAACATTTCTGTTATAAAGTTCGACTTTTTATCTGGGCCCACCAATGAAAATGAGCCCCAGCTAACACTGCTATCCATAGAAGCATACCCCCATTCTTAGTTTCTTATTCATTATTAGACTTCTTCCTACTTAATTTGGTATTTGTAGCTCCTTACTAACCTGACCTGAAGTCCTTTTCCTCTTGCCACTCAATTTCACTAGCTCCCACTACATCTAACTTTAAATTTTCTAACCTACCTATCTAATTAAGGAACCTAATATTCTGCATTCTAATCTGTGGAATGAGTTGAAAAAATTTGGTTAAAAACTTGTGTGTAGTTTTTCAAGACTGATCCAATGTCTCTTCTGGATTGTGTGGTTCTGGATTTATAGTACTAAGTAAATAAATGAATACTGAGTAATATTTCATAATTATCAAACTACATATGAAGATACTAATGCAATGGGAAAACCATTACACAAACAAAATTGGTTTCAGTTAAACAGCCCCCCCCCCCCTTTCTCTCTCTCTTAAAAAAAATTGATTCTGTTTTATAACATTACACACAGACATGAAGTCTATTGAAGTTTACAAAAAGGAATACTTAGAAACACAATGTATTTATGTTAAATGTCTCTTCTTTTAGCAATGGCAAGCAGTATTGATATTTATTATTTTATTTCAGTTAGTTACAGTAAAATAAAATAATACATGCTACTTGCATTTTTTTTAACACAATCATTTCTATGGCCTGTCTCTGGAGAAAATATTAAGACTTCTGATTTTCTGCTTTTTCACTTTCATTTATTTTGCTCATTACTATTATGAAAAAAAAGTGTCTTGTTGAAACACTGGAATACTATTGTCCCAATTACTTACCTCATATAAATCTTGCCTGTAGCCTTCACTAAAAAGGGATGGATAACGGTTTTTGAAACGTTGTGCCATCAGTCTCATATCATCCTCTCCTTGCTTTGTAAGAACATCTCCCATGTCAGCAGTGAATTTAAGTGTCCAGTTTCGGAGATTATCTAGATCCTTGTCACAGAGGTCACCTTCTGCAAGATAAAGGGTTAAAATTCATGCATTCCAATCACTAGCTTCTTTACATTTATCTAGTTTTCTATAAAATGAGTAGTGCTAAGTGATAAATTTCCTTTTTGTATAAAAAATAGAACTGTTAACATTGTATGCACTTACAGCTAATCTTATTTATATTACAGGCTCCTACCAAAATCTATATAAAATAATATGTGATTCCAAACCTCCCCCCCCCCCCCTCCACACACACACACACACACACACACACACACACACACACACACACACACACACACACAACGAAGAGGAAAGAAAGAGAGAGACTCTCTCATTACTGTGGCCTCACTGGCACAGTTGTTATCTTACAAAAGTTAAAATATGGAAAAGCCAAGGGGAAGTGGTAGTAAAGTGCTAGCAAGATGGAAGGACAATGGGGAAAGAAGTATAAATATGGGACCAGCAAACATTAGCCCAGGTATACTGACACAGTTAATGGATTGCTTCCACAGGTCCAGTGATGTTATTATTTCCATTTTATACACAATATTTTGATTATCAACCTAGTCTTCAGATGCTGTAAGTGCACAACTGGTTGGAGACCAGGCAGCGAGTACATATACAAGCACAACTTGCAGCACCTGAAGAAGATGACTGGTCAATTGTGTAAGTGCTTTGCATAAAATGGAAATAATAACTTGGCTGAACAACTGGAAGCACACCCATCATGCCGAAGAAACCTGAGAGATTGCTGACATATGTACATGAGGCCAGGGCTGGTGCTGTGGATGGTCAGGGGGAAGGTGGGGGAAGTGGGGTAAAAGTACTCTGGCCCAATACCACAAACCACTTTGCAGCTAAGAAATATACATGCATCTTATTTTGAGTCTGAGCCATTTCCCTCTCTGCACCTTCTCAATGCTATTCATAAGTGCAATTTTAATGAACCATGCTATTTCCAAATATAATGATAGCCTTACAGGTATTGTGCACTTTGCCTGTTACTGTTGCCCAAGCAGAGTGGTTATTCATATTTCTGACAAGAGTTAATAACAAATTGTTTGAGAACTACAGAGGGGCAAGAATGACTTGTTGGGTTAGCTCTGATCATAACAGAGCTAGCCCACTTATTAGATTACAGATTACAGAAGAATTCACATCTAAGAAAGTTAGAAAGAAAGTATAATTTTGTAAAGCATAAAATTTATGTAAATAGTGAACATTAAAAAAGTTTGTTAAAACATGTTTTGTTTGATTTTTTTTACAATATATTTTTTCTGGCTTAATCCAAAAAAAAACAAAGTTTAAAATAAACAGTTTTGGGGAGGGACCTAAGAATGCTTATTCGAGGCTTGATTATCCTATCATGCACGATGGTACTCAGGAGAATTGTTGGGGAGTGGAGCTGCAGGACAGGGGAAGACCGCTAAGAAAATAGTGTGGATGAGGGTCTATGGATCTATATCCAGTGTGTGCTTTGAGACGTGATAGTACTCATGATATTGAATAAAAAACTTCATATGGACTTATGCCCTATTCCGAATGGTTTCCAAGATAGAACACATTTAATATTCATTGTTATTTATTTTCTGAGCTATCAAAGATTGCTACTGCTTACAATGTCCACAGTAGTGTGGAGCAAGTTGAGACAAACAGTTTGATACAGGACACTTGCTGTCTATTAAGTTGGGATACTACCTCAAATTGGCCTACAAAAACTACATAAGACGCAGCGCATGCATGCCGTGTGTGCTTTTCAATATTCTCACATTCTCTTTGCATAAACTGTTAGTTCTAGAGCAAAACTGACTAAGACTTTTTTCATAGAAAATTTAATGTAGTTTGATTTTGCACTGCGGCACATTTTTGCTGGAGGGTGTGGTTTTCGAGTTATTCAGGAAAAATGTACAAAAGTGATATTAAATGTGTTCTATCTCAGAAACCATTTGAAATAGGGCATATGTCCATATGAAGTTTTTTGTTCAGTATCACCAGTACTATCACCCCTTAAAGCCTGCACCTTTCGTCCTGACTCACTCTGTATGTGTCTGCTGTGAGAACTATGGGGAGTTATGAATCTGTTGAGATAGAAAGGTGGGGAAAGAAAGGGGGTTAGGATGGGAATAACATTTGATCAAGAGCAATTATTAGCACAGATAGTGTCAGGAGGTCTGAATGTAATGGTTATGAAGCTACACCACAACTTGAGTAACATCATTTCTGCTACATATCATATATTACACGAATCCCTGCCAGTTTCAATAGCCACTTCTATAAATGTTGCAATGAAGGAATCCTCATAGGCTTAGCTTCCACTCAGACAGAAATTTTCACAGTAAGTATGCGGTTCTCATTGAAAGAAGAGGTGAAGGATATAATGGACAGGTATTCTTCCACTAAGCACATAGTAACTGCTAAATTGTTGCATAGACCCCACTATTTGATTCCCTAATTAATTGCCTTTTAAGGTTAGAAGGATTCTGTCCAATCCCCAACTTTCCTTCTTTGTGAATAAAAAAATTTCTCCTGGGAGATATGAACCACATTAAAAAATATACTAAATAATTAATTAATCAATTCAGGGGTAGATTTCTTATGATGGTTAAAGAGATTTGTTCTTATTACAATTCTTAACTGAGAAGTTTCATCAAGCAAGAAAAGGAAAAATGAAAACTTTCACAATTTGCCTTCTTGTATCCATGCTCTAAAGCAGCAGGCATAAAATTTTCAAACAGTTTTCAATAGTTACTAGCTATTTTTATTTTGAGATACTGTGTCCATAAGTACAACAGATATGTGATAGGATCATTGACTTGCTTATCTATAATGGCACTAACTGTGTGGCCTACCAGTGCCACTGTAGCATTGTGCTTCACTTTTGGGAATGATTTGAAATCCAGCACAGTGACAGTTTGACAAGTCATGTTTGCAGGAGTGGACCTATTGATGAATGCAACCATTTTTCTATAGAGTTCTCATGCTACTGGGACATTGTTACACTGGAAATGATGTTCCTGAGTGTCAGGGGAATTACATTTTTCACACTTGACTGAAATGAGCAGGTTAACACCAACAAGATGCTGGTTAATTGGGAACATGTTATTCACTAATTTATACTACAGTGCAGAAGCATCTGTTGTCATTTTTCCAGTTCACTGTGGATAGTTGGGATAGCAACTAGTGTACTGGAGGTCATCATAGCAGGTTAGCATAGAGCCTTGAGCCATGGTGTGTCAATCCATAGCTGTTTGTAGGACATAGCTTCTGTTGAGGAAGTACTCTTTAACAAACAACAGCTGATATTGAATGTCAGCTACTGTTACAGGGGCTTGCTTGGAGTGTGGCCAGTATGTGCTCAATAGTGTTGCTGTCAATCCATTTGGGCTGCTGGGCTGTATGGAGGCTGTGTGGTGCACCACCAGAGCTGTGCACTTACATTTAAGAACTACAAGTCCATGACCGCTGAGTGACTTCTCCAACATGCAGGTGGCTGTTCCTACTTTGTGCCTCCACAGCAACCAATAAGTTATTTGTGAGACTGATCTACTCGTGTGTTTTGGCACACTTAGCAATTGTCCAATATACCAGGCCTTGGAGAGAATGAAGGTGTTTATTAGGGTCACTTTTTGGTTGAGATTAAGCTGCCAAGAGGGCTGACTTCTGCAGAGACCTTACGGTAACAAGGTATTTCATCAAATTTCCTGTCTTCATTTGTTGCAGGCATCCGAGTCCTAGGATCTTACATTCTCACAGAACACAGTATCATTGTCAGTAGCATAGGCTACACACTTGATTGTAGCATTGTGTATCCGTATAGCATTAGCAGTGTGGACTATAACTCTCAGCATGGGTCTACCGTAATGACATACAAAACACAGACCTATCAAACAGACTGAATTATAGGAATGGTTTTGTTTCCCAACCACCGATCATCACCACTGACCTGGCTCCTGTAAGAAAGTCTTGAATAATGTCAGGGGACTGAGGGCTGAATGCCATGTTATCTATCACACATAATAAATAGGTGTGGTTTATGTGGTCAAAAACATGTGCAAAGTTAGCTGACAATATTCCTGCCAAAAGTCTGTTAAGTGTGGGTGAGACTAAGTCTCTATAAGCAGAGGCTGTGTGAAAAAAATTTCTTTGACTCACTACAAATGCCTGGTCATACTGATTACTTTGTCCATAACTAGATTCATCTTCCATGCAAAACACCTTGCAGTGATTTTATAATCTGAATTCAACAGGGTTATGGGTCTGAAGTCTTGGATATGGCATGTTACCTGCATCTTAGGGATGAGCACGATTCCCCCATCAAAAAATTTGAATGGAACTGCAATACCATCAATTTCTATGAATTTGTCCCCAATGACTTTCCATAAAACCTGATAGAACTATTTGGGGTCTATCAGGTCCTGGAGACTTCCTTTTGAACATGTCTTCAACACAGATTCCATGCCCCGTGTCGACAGAATCATATATGGTTCATCAAGCAAGGTGTGTGGCAGTTTTGGTGCCTTAAATATTGCAGAATAAGGTGTTACAGTCATCTGTGTTGTACATGACATTCTGAGTCCTCTCAGAGAGCAACATGCTTCCTTTGCACCAGTCGGTTTTTGCCCACCTGGTGGTAAGCTGTATGTTCCTTGCCATCCAAGTCATACAGAGGATGGCTCCAAACCAAAATACCTTCTGCCTTTTCATTGTGTAAATGAAGGACATTGTTCTTAATTTTATTTAGATGCTGGCAAAGGTTTCCATTGTTCCTTTCAGGAGTATTGAGTGCATCTTTTAGTCGTTGCTGATAAAAATCTAGCGTGCATTGTTTTCAAAGGATTCCTTGTGATTGTAGTATTTCTCAGTTGTGGCTTTGTGAGATCTGTCCACCATTTAAGACTTGAGCTTCCACGTGGATTGCACTTGCAAACGGACACCAGCTGCAGCAAGATGTTGCGTACTGAGCTACCAATAATAGGAAGCAGTCACCTGACTAACACCCTGCAGGTGGATGGCGCATTCCAAGCCACAGCAATCACTACATGCCACTGTGAGTACTTTGACACCTTGTAGACTGTCAGTAAGATGTTTAGAGACATAAATTCGATCTATTCTGCTGGCACCACTATTATGTATATGAGTGAACTGCATAGAGATTGGATAAAAATGACTCCACGTGTCTCGTAATCCTTTGGTAGCTATGAGGTCCACGATTTCTGGACATTTCATAGGCATAGTGTATTGATCCACTGCAACTGTGACACAATTAAAATTGCCACCAATATCTGTGTGGTGGATCCTGACAAAGAAGGGGCAGAGTTCGTGGTTGAAAAAAGCAGACCTTGCTCAACTTTTGTCATTACCAGAGAGTGAATAAATGTTAATAAACTGCACCCCCTCCCCCCCCCCCCCCTTTCCCTCCCATATAACACTCAGTAATCCTGAATTTTTTTGGGCACAAAAGTGTCTTTAAATAAAATGGCTATGCTACAGTTAGTGTTGGAATCAATATTGTAAATTACCTTATAGTCAGTTATGTTATTAAAAATTATGGAAATCACTTCCTAAGGAAGACTGACATCAAAATTGCCATACTTTACAAAATCAGTTAAAAACAGAATCTTATGGAATGCTGATATGCAGGGTGGGGCAAATAAAAGTGGCCTAGATGAATGGATACAATTGGATGTGAATGTATGCGTATAACTATACCCCGAGACATGCACACCACATGTACACCTGCATAGAGATCCACTCCAGTTCAGAGCGTAGTGAGTGGAGCAATGCAAAGGGGACAATAGTATTCACAGTGGAGGCAGGTGTTCATTGTAAAAAGATATGCGACAACGAATCTGCGAAGACAGTGTGAAAAAACATTTCGAAACATTCTCGCACACAAGAAAATGTGGCTGCAGTTCACCAGAAAATGCTTCAGAGTCCCACCAAATCAACCTGACACCTGTTGCAAGAGACCGTCATATCGTGTTGATCATTCGGATGAATAATCCACCTGAAACTCTGTTCTCCAGACACTTTCATTTCCCCACCTACACATAGTGTTTATGTTTAATGTTAAGACAGGAAACACTCCCATCTGCCTATTTTTGTTAGAAATTTAGGAGCCTATAGAACAAAATAAGGTGATATTGCAGATGATGGTGGTTATTCTTTGCCATTGCTTCAATGACATAAAACCGAATGAGGTGGCGCAGTGCTTAGCACACTGGACTCGCATTCAGGAGGATGACCGTTCAAACCCATGTCCGGCTATCCTGATTTAGGTTTTCCATGGTTATCCCAAAATCACTTCAAGCAAATGCCAGAATGGTTCCTTTGAAAGAGCACAGCTGATTTCCTTCCCCATCCTTCCCTAATCTGGACCAATGACCTCTCTGTTTGGTCTCCTCCCCCAAATCAACCGACCAACCAATGACATAAAGCTTAAGTTGTTAGGTGCTGCATATACTAAATGGACACTAGTTGAAGCACGCCTCAAAGTGTGACAAATAAATATGATCAGCTTATTTCCGACCATTTTCGTGAACAAAATATGAAATTAAATACTTTTGCATTGTTAGCATTTTAAAGAAATGTGAACTGTTCCACAATCACTAGACAAGGGAGATAACATTTTGCAAAGTATTGCTCTTTTCTTTGTATTAATGATGTTGAGACAAAGGAGAGGACAGTTTTTTAAACTGGAATTTAATTATTCATAACACAATCAAAACAAACAAATTTACATGTGACCATACATTACTAAGAATTTTTTTCTTTTTTTCTGGGCATACAGAAGGACAGGTTGTTTACTGAGGTCCTGCTCCATGTTCTCCCACCAGAAAGGATCTTTGTCAGACTGTGTGTGAACGGGAGCTTCGATTATCTCCTCGCCAACGTGATTATGGTGCATTGTGGCACCACCACTGGTAGACATACTGTCTGATATTACAGAGCAAGAGTCAACATGCGCGTTGTGATGTTTCTGAATCATTATCATCAATTTTGCATTTAGTTGGGCCTCAGTTTCGTCCTTGTTTGTTTTGAGCACAACTTTGAGTTGCTTGACCCTTTGTTTGTTGTACTGCTGCTTCTCAACTGCAGAACTAGACAGCAGGGTATGAGAGGCACATGCCAGCTGCATGTTGCACTCATTTTGGCTTCCCTGCATTTTTGAGACAAACTAGGAGTTTTGCTTTTTCCCTTTGTCTCCCTTTCCCTTTTCCTCTCGGTCTTGTCATCTGTTGCATTAGTTGCAGGTGACAGTGGTGGGTTTGGAACTGTCTCACTCAACTGAGGACTATGAGAAACAGTTGCACTGTCCATCAATTTGTTTCAGATTTGCATTACTTCTTGTGCGGCGGCTGTTGCAACTGCACGGAAACGTCCTGGTGTTTTCTGGTTTTTAGTTAAATTTTTGTATGCAGTGTTAGACTGTCTGTTAGCACCAACAATTTCTCCAGTAGCCATGGCCATGCGCTTTGGCTGTGTCAGAGTCGTACCTAATGTAATGGATGCATACATAATTTCATTTTGTAATTTCATTTTGCCATACCCTACCTGACTATTTGCAGGGAGTTGCAATGGTTGCCATCAGTTTCGGACAGTTTTGTCTAAGATGCCTGTAGCCACCGATGACAAGGAGGAGGTTAGTGTTTAACATCCTGTCGACAACAAGGCCATTGGAGGTGGAGCACAAGACTGGATTAGGGAAGGATGGAGAAGGAGAGAAGCTGTGCCATTTTGAAGGAACCATCCCGCCATTTGCCTTAAACGATTTACGGAAATCACAGAAAACCTAAATCAATATGGCCAGAAGCAGATTTCATCTGTTGTCATGCCGAATGTGAGCTGAGTGTGCTAACCACTGCACTACCCCCCTTGGTGATGATGAGGAAAGACAGAAACTGCTGAGTGACCTACGGACACTCCAAACACTTGTAAAATTTCAGTTTGAAACCAGTGCCCCATTTTTCATAAATGATTGAGAGTACATTTCTGCAAGGCATCACACTGTGCACAATCATCTGGTTATGTATCGTAAATGGCAAACACGTGAACCCGGCTAATTCCGTAACCTGCATGAGACAAAACCGCAATACACACGCTCCTGTCATGGTATTTCAGTTTACGTTTACCCCATTTTTGCTCTCTATTCTGTCGCAAGTATCCAGATTCATAAATTTCATGAATAACGTGCTGGTTATGAAGTCCTATTGTATACTGCAAGTATCATCTACAGTTAGACTGAGACCCATGTTTCTCTTGATGGTATGTCCACAACAGTTATTAATAGTCAATGTTAAAATCTGCTGCAGTTGTAAAAATTATTTATTTCTAAAAAGGAAAGCACAAAGATATTGCAGTACATGTATCCCATCTTCAGAGGCATTTGCAGAATTCTATCCACATCTTTAAGATAATCAAAGCTAAAAAGGACCAACAGAAATTCTTAGAAATTCTCTATGTACATTAAATGTGAGTCCATAAAAGATATATATCTGAGGCTAAAATAAGTGAAAATGTTAAATGTTTTAACATTTTTTATCTCAGTTATGCATCCTTTGTGGACTCACATTTTAATGTATGTAGAGGACTTTTTCCTTAAGAATTTCTGTTGCTTCTGTGTAGCTTTGATTATCTTAACTATCTGGATAGGTGTTATTATTTCCTTTACAATTTTGCAGATGCACATGAAGTGGGATACATCTCCTGAAACTGGGTAGTGCTTTCCTTTTAAGAAATAAATAATTTTCACATCTGTAGCCGATTTTATCATTGATGATAGACCGAGATCATCAGTGGTCCATTTGTGAGCTTAGTAAAATGTTGGACGTACTGTATCTTTATCAAAAATGTTCCACCATTACTGCTGCTAAGGCTGGGCGTCTATAAAAGCATCCGATGACCATGTTTGACTGACCTTTAACACTTCTCTTCACCCAAATAATTGTGCGTTCTGAATCTGCACCAATATCACTGGATATTATCATATTTTTATTCCTATAAACATGCATCGACCACCAGCGTTCAACTGATCTTTGAGATATACATTCCAGTTGGAGTTTAGAATTTCATAGCTGTTAATGAACCTGTTTTTAAGGCGTAAGGGAACAGCCATGTAGCCGATAACAACTGTTGCTTTCTGCCAAGAGATTTGCGATACCTCCACTGTTCGCCAGTCACGTCCAGTAATGTCAACCAATTGGGACATGCAAATCGGAAGGTGCAGCAGTATCAGAGATCCTAGGTGACACTATTGACTCCAGAGGTGCTAAAGCATTTGTCTCAGATGCCCCATCGCTACTGCAGTGCAGGGTAGCAGCCTAAGTCTGTTGACCATGACCAACACAGCTCCCAGCTGTTTACAGATAGGGGCCAATTCCTCCCACATCCGTGCACAACAGGCACAGTCCCTGCCAATCTCTAATCAGTTTTTGTCTGTCTCACAAGTAATGTATCCCTAATCAAATAAGTTCTGCTGCTACACTGCCTCTAGTTTATACTAAAAGTCGGCTCACACAAAGATAATGCACTAAAATTTACACATTATCCTTATAGTATGTTAGTAAACACTAGTCTTCACAGTAAAATAAACAGTAAAACTCGCAAAAGTACATGAAAACAAACTAAACTTAATTACTCCATGTAAAACAGAAACTGTTGCAGTTTTTTTATGGATTTATTATTTTATTTTATTTTATTGCGACTTCTGTTTATACTGATAGCACTGGAGTTCCAAGTATATGGATCGAGTCAGTATTTTTACAATGTTAACAATATGACAGCACACAGACATGACTGCTCGGCTCAGCGACAGCCACTACACTCCTGTTCCCTGCTGCCATTTCCCTAATGCATACTATTATTCGCTGCAGTTCAGTGGAAGATATCACCTCAGACTTGTTGGTTAGGGGAAAAAGTATAACACACTGAGTTTTCCTTGGTTCCTGTCTCCCAAGCACAGGGCCCCTAGACCTATTACTGAGGCACCACTCACAATAAATTGGATAACCAGGGAACAGTGTCTATGGGAGAGGGTAGTACTTGAGGTGCTATTGACATCTCTGGTACTGTGACAGCTCAGAGCTAAAGTTAGTGGGGGTGCTGCTCCAGAAAATTTTTAGCCTTTGTTTTAAAACTACACTCCTGGATATTGAAATAAGAACACCGTGAATTTATTGTCCCAGGAAGGGGAAACTTTATTGACACATTCCTGGGGTCAGATACATCACATGATCACACTGACAGAACCACAGGCACATAGACACAGGCAACAGAGCATGCACAATGTCGGCACTAGTACAGTGTATATCCACCTTTCGCAGCAATGCAGGCTGCTATTCTCCCATGGAGACGATCGTAGAGATGCTGGATGTAGTCCTGTGGAACGGCTTGCCATGCCATTTCCACCTGGTGCCTCAGTTGGACCAGCGTTCGTGCTGGACGTGCAGACCGCGTGAGACGACGCTTCATCCAGTCCCAAACATGCTCAATGGGGGACAGATCCGGAGATCTTGCTGGCCAGGGTAGTTGACTTACACCTTCTAGAGCGCGTTGGGTGGCACGGGATACATGCGGACGTGCATTGTCCTGTTGGAACAGCAAGTTCCCTTGCCGGTCTAGGAATGGTAGAACGATGGGTTCGATGACGGTTTGGATGTACCGTGCACTATTCAGTGTCCCCTCGACGATCACCAGTGGTGTACGGCCAGTGTAGGAGATCGCTCCCCACACCATGATGCCGGGTGTTGGCCCTGTGTGCCTCGGTCGTATGCAGTCCTGATTGTGGCACTCACCTGCACGGCGCCAAACACGCATACGACCATCATTGGCATCAAGGCAGAAGCGACTCTCATCGCTGAAGACGACACGTCTCCATTCGTCCCTCCATTCACGCCTGACGCGACACCACTGGAGGCGGGCTGCACAATGTTGGGGCGTGAGCGGAAGACGGCCTAACGGTGTGCGGGACCGTAGCCCAGCTTCATGGAGACGGTTGCGAATGGTCCTCGCCGATACCCCAGGAGCAACAGTGTCCCTAATTTGCTGGGAAGTGGCGGTGCGGTCCCCTACGGCACTGCGTAGGATCCTACGGTCTTGGCGTGCATCCGTGCGTCGCTGCGGTCCGGTCCCAGGTCGACGGGCACGTGCACCTTCCGCCGACCACTGGCGACAACATCGATGTACTGTGGACACCTCACGCCCCACGTGTTGAGCAATTCGGCGGTACGTCCACCCGGCCTCCCGCATGCCCACTATACGCCCTCGCTCAAAGTCCATCAACTCCACATACGGTTCACGTCCACGCTGTCGCGGCATGCTACCAGTGTTAAAGACTGCGATGGAGGTCCGTATGCCACGGCAAACTGGCTGACACTGACGGCGGCGGTGCACAAATGCTGCGCAGCTAGCGCCATTCGACGGCCAACACCGCGGTTCCTGGTGTGTCCGCTGTGCCGTGCGTGTGATCATTGCTTGTACAGCCCTCTCGCAGTGTCAGGAGCAAGTATGGTGGGTCTGACACACCGGTGTCAATGTGTTCTTTTTTCCATTTCCAGGAGTGTATATAAAGGAAAAAAAAACATGTTTAAAAAGAAAATTTATCCAGAAACTTGATAAAATCCTAAAAGAATGCAATGAAGCACTTTCCACCCACATTAACCTAAACTGTTACAGTTCAGGCTTGATCTAATCACTTAAAAATGAGATTCATTCTTCTTCTTTTAATCTTTGAAAAGATCAATAATTTTTTTCTTGGTCTCTGGATGACAACTGAGGAAATTTTTCTACATTGAAAGCACTGTGTGTGCATTTAGTCTTCCCGAATTCATATTGTTCTGAGGAAAGTTTTTACTCTTTTCAGTGCTGAAAAGCAGTGTTCGGCCTCTGATGTAGTCGGGATTTCTTTAAGAGCATTTTTTTCCAGTTTCGTAATTTCGTTAAGAACATTACTCAGATTATTTTCCAAGATAAATTTCACCATCTCAGTTAATTAGCAATGTGAATATGAGACTTACAATAGAATAATTTTTGTTCAGTTTCAAGCTTTTCTTTGTCAATCATGAGATATGTTAGTGGCCGCATGATTCGCATAGTGTCGTCGCGTTCTGTTGTCGAGTTTGTTTCTGTTGTGTTTGCAAAACTTTACACAGCACATGTAAAAATGGAAGATGTAAATAGGTGAAATATGCTGAACACTTGGAGAATACTTCGCATGTAGTAGTTTTAGGTGGAGATTTCAGCTACCAGCTTTAGACTGGGAGACTCAAGTGGTTACAGTGGGTAGTAGGTGCATTGAATCATGTGAAATTGTTCCACATGCCTTATTCGAAATTTTTTTTGAGTAGTTAATGAGAGAAATGACTTGTGAAAGTAATGCTTAGACCTGCTGGTGACAAACAGACTCGAACTTTATGACCCAGCGGGGAACAGGGAATCTGTAATTATAGGCACATATCGGCATACTGAATACGGCTGTACACTGACGTGACAAAAGTCATGGAATATCATTATGCGCATATACAGATGCCTGTAGTATTGCGCACACGAGGTATACACTGGAAAGACATAGAAACTGGTACACCTGCCCAATACCATTATATCATGTAACATGTAAGCTCCCCCCCGAACATGCAGAAGAGCCGCAACATGACATAGCAGGGACTCGACTAATGTCTGAAGCAGCGCTGGAGGGAACTGACACCATGAATCCTGCTGGGCTATCCATAAATTCGTAAGAATATGAGGAGCTGAAGATCTCTTCTGAATGACATGTTGCAAGGCACGCCAGATATGCTCAATAATGTTCATGTCTGGGGAGTTTGGTAACCAGCAGAAATGTTTAAACTCAGAGAGTGTTCCTGGAGGCACTCTGTAGCAATTCTGGACTTGTGGGGTGTCACGTTGTCCTACTGGAATTGCCCAAGTCTATCGAAATGCAAAATGGGCATGAATGGATACAGGTGATCAGACAGGATGCTTACATACATGTCACTTGTCCAAGTAGTATTTAGACATATCACGGGTCCCATATCACTCCAACTGCACACGCGCCATCCCATTACAGAGCCTCCCCAAGTTGAACAGTCCCCTGCTGACATGCAGGGTCCATGGATTCATGAGGTTGTCTCCACACCCGTACACATCCATCTGCTAAATACAATTTGAAACGAGACTTGTCTGACCAGGCAACACATTTCCAGTCATCAAAAGTCCAATGCCAGTGTTGACTTGCCCAGGCGAGGAATAAAGCTTTGTGTTGTGCAGTCATCAAGAGTACACGAGTGGGCCTTCGGCTCTGAAATCTGGAGCAGTTTGAGGAAGGATTGCACTTCTGTCATGTTGAACAGTTCTCTTCAGTTGTAAATGGCCCTGTTCCTCCAGGATCTTTTTCCAGCCACAATGGTGTGGGACATATGATGTTTTACTCGATTCCTGATATTCATGGTAAACTTGTGAACTGGTGGTATGGGAAAATCTCCACTTCATCACTACCTTGGAAATAATGGGTCCCATCGCTCATGCGCCGATTGTAACACCACATTCAAACTCACTTAAATCTTGATAACCTGCCATTGTATCAGCAGTAACAGATCTAACAACAGTGCCAGACATTGGTTGTCTCATATAGGCATTGCCGATCCCAGCGCCATATACTGACTGTTAACGTATCTCTGTATTTGAATATGCATACCTACACCAGTTTCTTTGGCGCTTCAGTGTAGAAGGGCAGTGCATTGGCAGAGCTGTCATTTCCATTCAGGTGATTTATGTGAGAAGGGTCCGATGTGATTATGGCCACATGATGGGAGTTAACAGACGATGAATGTGGAATGGTAGTTGGATCTAGCTGCATGGGACATTCAATTTCGGAAACCGTTGGGGAATTCAATATTCTGAGATCTGCAGTGTCACAAGTGTGCTGAGAATATAAAATTTCGGGATTTACCTTTCACCACAGAGAACACAGTGGCTGATGGCCTTCACTTGACGACCGAGAGCAGCGGCATTTGCGCACAGATGTCAGTGCTAACAGACAAGCAGCACTGCGTGAAATAACTGCAAAAATCAAAGTGGGATGCATGACGAACAGACCTGTAAGGATAGTGACGCGAAATTTGGCGATAATGGGCTATGACAGCAGACAAACAATACTAATGCCTTTGTTAAACACACGACATCACCTGGCGTGCCTCTCCTGGACTTGTGACGATATCGGCTGGGCTCTATACGACTGGAAAACCGTGTCCTGGTCAGATGAGTCCCGATTTCAATTGATAAGAGGAAATGGTACGGTTAAAGTGTGGAACAGACCACAACATTCAACAAGGCACTGTGCAGGCTGGTGGCGGCTTTTTGATAGTGTGGGCTGTGTTTACATGGAATGGACTGGGTCCTCTGGTCCAGCTGAACCGATCATTGACTAGAAATGGTTATGTTCGGTTATTTGGAGACTATTTGCAGCCATTCACGGATTTCATGTTTGCAAACACGTCACTGGGCCATAATTGTTCACGATTGGTTTGAAGAACATTCTGGACAATTCAAGTGAACGACATGGCCACCCATATCGCCTGACATGAACCCCATCAGACATTTATGGGGCATGATCGAGAGGTCAGTTTGTGCACCAAATCCTCCACTGGCAACACTTTCGCAATTATGGACGGCTGTAGAAGCAGCATAGCTGAATATTTCTGCGGATGACTTCCAATGACTTGTTGAGTCCCTGCCGCATCGAACTGCTGCACTGCGCTGGGCAAAAGGAGGTCTGACATGACATTAGGAGATACTGCACGAATCGTGTCACATCAGTAAGTGGCCATGGGATGTAAAAGCAACTGAAATCACTCAACAGAGGGAAGGCCACTGCACCTTACGGGATACCATTTTCATTCTACATAGAGTATGCGAAAGAACGAGCCCATCTTCTAGCAGCAGTGCATCGTAGGTGTTTAGGGGAACAAAGCTTTCTTAATGATTGGAAATCTGTAGCGCATTAGTTGCTCATTTGTTTTGTTTTGAAGAAAGGCGGCCGTCTGTTCAGTAAGCCAGTTAAGGCAGTTAGTGTGGCTCCACCTCTCGCCTTATACAGACAAAGCGACAAATTGTTTAACCTTTTCTGTCTTTTCCTCGCAGTATATTTATTAACCTTCGTGCATGTTTTTCTGTTTCAGAGGTTTAATCTCGCGTTTTTGCTAGCGTAAATTCATTCAGTCTGTAGTGCAGTAATTGCTCATTTGTTTTGCATTGAAGACGAACATCCGTTAGTTTAGTACGACAGTAAGCAGGGCTCCAGCTCTCGCCTGATTAAGATCTACAGAACGAAAATTTAAATGTGTATCTTTTCCTGTCTTTTGATCGTAGTAAACTTATTAAAGTTATTGTGCGTTTCCGTTTAAGCCAGCTACATAGCTCACAGAGGCATCAGCGTCCATTGGTGACATATTGTGCAGGTAGCAAGTCACATATCTAGGATTCGGTCTGTTTTTGTGGTTTACTTCTTCATTTAGTCATGCTAGGATGAGAATGGCGTGTGCATGCTGTTTGCGGACGCAGGAGGAGCTGGCCACAGTTCGCGAACAGCTGACTGCACTTTTGGCTATGGTCAGCCAACTTAAGGTTGCTGCCTCGGGGTGTAGTGTGGGCGGAGAATCCACTGCGTCGTGTGGGACACCTCAGTTGCCGCTTGTTTCGCCCATGGGCTCTATTACCAAGGCACCCATGGGCGTACCCAGTGAGGGGCAAGGGAGGGCAGCTGCCCTGCCCCCCCACCCTCCCCCGAGAAGATATTTGCAGTTTTTTACTAGTTTACTTTTTCATTTAATAAGAAATGCTGCATGTTTTCTCGGATTGTACAAGTGCATTCTTGTATTTAAAATGTTTATTAAAAGCAGTTTTTCACTGGTTTACGGTTTTATTTAATAAGAAGTGCTGTATGTTGTCTCGAGTCGTTGTTTCCTGAGACGTGTAAACCCCCCCCCCCCCCCCCCCCCCCAATAGTTCAGATCCTGGGTACGCCCTTGAAGGCATCTCCTAGTGTACTCAACAAAGCTGATGTGCCCACACAGTTGGGTGAGTGGCGGGTGGTTCGCTAATTGTTAGAGTACATCGATGGTGTCTTTTCCTTCCCATCCGTCCACCAGCACGCTGTTGGTTAGCAGATAATGATTGACTGACATCACTTGTTTGAGTTTTGGTGGAGGGATAACCTTCTGGGACGGATAGCACCGAAACAGTGATCGCGAACATGACTGCAATATGATGAATCAGTCTAAACGTAGAGTGATCAGCTATTCCATCACTATGACAGATGAGTTTAAATGTAGAGCTCGTGGATCACCTTCAGACTGTACTTTGGAAACACTCCACAATGCAATCAAACTCTTCCTGTTTTCTTATGTTGTAACTGTCTTTTATTTAAAATCATCCAGTGTGTGTGGTGTGTTATGGTAGCGACAGTACCAATATGATTTGTACTGTGTGACGTCTAGTTTTCTGCGAGAGGCTGTGGATCAGAATGTCTAAATGTCAGTTTAGAACCTGACATAGACCTCAAAGTCGTGGCAGAAAAACAAAATGTACGGCAGTGTACAAAGCATGCTACAGCAGAAAAAAATAATGTTTCAAACAATGAAACAGAGCCACAGGGAGCCTCTTTGCGATTTACAGTATATTCCGTGGGATACGATCATCCTCCTATAGTACAAGTGATGAAACTTTAACGTGGTCTCTGCAATGTATCAGTACCTTTATATTTTATAGGATCATCACATGAGCTCGAAGCCAGCACGCATGTGGTATTTGTTTTCGGTATATGGGAGGACAGAGATACAGTAAAAATCTTATCGAGTTCTCTATTGGATGAAGTTAGTGTAGCTTTTATAGTTCGTAATTTTTCTCTGGTGGATTGACCAGAACAACGATGATAGAATGTTGGGTTGATAGAGGTTAATGAACCCTGAGGGACGTGGATCTGTAGTACCTGCTTATAGTTTGGAGAAGCACCACAATACGGTAGCAAAATCCACGTCCTTCCTTCAGTTCCCGTACTGTCTTTGATACTACCTCATGTTGCAGGAGCAGGCTTCGTTTCTGTTGAATGGTTAAAACACAGTTCTATTGGAGTAACTTAGCTTCGCCTGTTTCTACCCGGGTTGCAGAAGGTGGTAGATATAGTTTCCTCCGATCCCTACTCACCTCCGACTTACATTGGAATGATCACATGCACAAAGCTGCAGGGATGGTAGTGCAGAGTCTGAGGGGGCAGTTGCAGGATGCATAGGTGCTACCTAAAACGAAACGGGAATTTTGCTGTATCAGATAGGTTCTCATTTCGAGATATGAGAGTGCCAGAAATATGATTCACTAGTGGCTGAAATCATTAAAAGACTTCTTGATAAGATCCAACACTGGTACGTGCTTGAATGGGGGGACTTGATTCCAAGCTAGTGTACATTTCTTACGACTTCAATCATCACATCATCTACTGTTTGTGATTCTTCTCGATCAACCATTGCCTATAGCCCAGTGGAGAGCAGTGTAATTGAGTAGGAGTCTTTCTGTATTTGACGCTCTGTAGGCCACTTTGCAGGGTTTAATTGTCGGTGCAATATGGCGATCTGTGTAAAATAGTTTTTTGTCGCTGCAGAAAGAAAAAGAAAAGGTGGATGGTGCTTCCACACCAGCGGCATCAGTAATTATGCGGGTAAATTCGATAAGAGCCAATCATAATGCTCACTTCATTCACAAGACATCCTTTGTGCTGGAGTATAGGAGTCTCTACACAGCTGTGAGAACGTTTGCGTATCTTGAAAGCAGGAAGGGTAACACGTCATGGACGAGGTGCCACGTTAGGATCGCGATTAAGAATGAATTCGGCGTTATTCTGCGCTGTTTTCGTAAACAGGTTCAGTTAGGGCAAGAATTTCCGTGCATACACGCCGAGACATCACAAAACCTCCTAGAAAAGCGCGTGTTAAGTATCTCTGGGTCACTATACAATTTCTGAGAGTTTGACATGGTTTTTATTTGAGATAGCCGTGTGACATCAGTATATGATTGAGAACCTTGTTAGATACGCTTGCGATGGTTTGTAGATACGCGCAACGATGCGTGGGTATGCGCATCACGCATGGCCCGTTAGAGTCTTTAGGGAGAAAGCAGTCTGTGCTATTCTGGAATGGATTTCTGCAGTGTCGCTCGGCAATCAGCTCTTCGCCGGACCGCAGGTAGAGAGAGGGATCACACCAGCAGTGGTGAACACATGCGAGTCCGGCCCAGAGGATGACTTGGCGCTTATTTAGATAGACATGTGACGTCAGTATAACACTTGAATAACTTTGACATGCCATTGGCAGCGCTCCTGCACTGGCTTGCATCCAGCCGGCCTTGCAGATCGTGCTGGAGCCTCTGATAGTTGCGGTTGATAATAGTTCAGAAGCGTTTTTTATGGGTATTGAGTGTTTGTGCACTGGATTATTTTCGGCTGTTTAAGTGTTGTGAGCGTTACACATGCATTATCTTTTGACGATTTAGGAGATGTTTTGGTGTTTGTTGCATTATTTTGCGAGCAGGTAGGTTGGCTGTGCTATAGGTAATTTGGACAGTTTACGAGTTGATTTCGTGTCTGCACAGCAGTGTACTGCTTTATTTAGGAGGAGTTTGCTTGTCTGTGTGCTGTGTGCTGAAATTATTTGGGTAATTTAGGAGTTATTTGCGTGTCTGCAGAGAATTATTTAGGAGCAATTTATAGGTCTGTGGGCTGTGTGGCGTGAGCCGAAGCATGTAAGAGCGTGTGTTTTGTATCAGTGTGATAAATATATTACCTCAAATCCATCCCTAAATAAATTGTTCCAAAATAAATAAAGTGTGCTCCTTCCTCTCTCCAGCAGCCCAGCGCAGGCTGTCATTTTCCCCTCCAGACAGTCATCTTGTGTTATGACATGGAACGGACAACAGCGACCTCTGGTGACAGTACTGTGTACTAGGTCCAGACCTCGTGGTGACCACACTGCTTCCTGCCATTTCCCCACCATCTTGGGTTATGTCACAGAACGGATGACAGTGCTCTCTGGTGGCAGTACTGTGTACTAGGTCCAGACCTCATGGCGAACACACTGTTTCCCACCATCCCGGATAACGGTACTTGCATCATCAGCTGACGTCATGGCCGCCATCTCAGATTAAGTCACAGAACGGATGACAGTGCCCTCTGGTGGTAGTACTCTGTACTAGGTCAGTTGGATTTTGGACCTCGTGGTGAACACACTGGATGGTGGTAGTGCCTCAAACTGTTTAAATAAAAACTGGTGAATGATTTCGACAGTTGACAATTAGCAAGCATGCTTGCAGAATCTTTTAGATGGATTATTATTTTGACGATTTACGAGTTGTTTGGCTCTCTGGACATAAATGTATTGCATTATTTACGAGTGGTTTGCAGGTCTGTAGGCTGTGTGACGTGACCCCAAGCACGTCAGAGCATGTATTTTGTATCAGTGTAATAAATATACTACCTCTCAAAATCCGCCCCTAAATATATTGTCACAAAATAAATAAAGTACATTCCTTCCTCTCTCCAGCAGCCCAGTGCAGGCTGGGTCCTTTTCCCCCAATCCATAGGAAGAGGTGGTGGTCAGATGACTTAGGTTAGTGGAGATAGTTCTAATGCCGTTTCGTTCCCGCCATTTTTCTTACATTAGTAGAGGCCGCATTGTCCTGATGGAATTTGAACTTCACGCCACTTTCTGGGGGTGGGGAGGGGGTTAAGTTAGTGGAGGTAGCCCAGTTGACCTATCTTCCCACCAAAATTCAAACTTCCCGCCAAAAGCCGCCATCTTGAATGTGTCATCGCCGCCATCTTGGATGACGTCATGCAATGTTGCCAAGTCTACACGTCGCCATCTTGGATGACGTAATCGCCGCCATCTTGGATGCATCTGGCAACAATGAAGAGTGGGGCCGTGCTCTCTTTGCTGCAATATTGGCATAGAGAAACAGCTGAAGGTTTTGAAAACAAATAAGTCACCAAGTCCAGATGGAATCTCAATTCGATGTTTCAAAAAGTACTCTACGGCATTGGCCCCTTACTTAGCTTGCATTTATTGTGAGTCTCTAGTCCAGTGGAAAATCCCAAGTGACTGAAAAGAAGCGCAGGTGACTCCTGTGTATAAGAAAGGCAAAAGATTGGACCTACTTAATTGCAGATCAATATCCATAATATCGGTTTGCTGCCGAATTCTTGAACATATTCTTAGTACAAATACAAAAAATGTTCTTGAGATCGAGAAGCTTATGTCCACGAATCAGCATGGTTTTAGAAAGCATCGCTCGTGCGAAACTCAGCTTGCCCTGTTCTCACATGATTTACTGTGAACTATCGGTGAAGGGCAACAGGCAGATTTCATATTTCTAGATTTCCAGAAAGCGTTTGTCACAGTGCTCCACTGCAGGCTGTTAAAGAAGGCACAAGCATATGGAATCGGTTCACACATTTGTGAGTGGCTTGAGGACTTCTTAAGTTATAGGACCTAGTATGTTGTCCATGACAGTGAGTGTTCATAAGAGACAAAGGTATCGTCAGGAGTGCCCCAGGGAAGTATGACAGAATTCATGTATATTTATGTATGTAGATTCTCTACATACATAAATGAGTTGGCAGACAGGGAGGGTAGCAATCTGCGATTGTTTGCTGATGATGCTGGGGTGTAAGGTAAGGTGTTGAAGTTGAGTGATAGAACACAAGATGACTTCGACAAAATTTCTAGTTGGTGTAATGAATGGCAGCTAGCTCTACATGTGGAAAGAATGTAAGTTAGTGCGGACTGAGTAGGGGGAAAAAACCGTAATATTCGGGTACAGCATTATTAGTGGCCTGCTTGACATAGTCACGTCGTTTAAAGACCTGAGTGTAATGTTGCAAAGCGATATGAAATGGAACGAGCATACGAAGATTGTGGCAGGAAAGTCGAATGGTCGACTTCGGTATATTGGGAGAATTCTAGGAAAGTGTGGCTCATCTGTAAAGGAGAGCGCTCATAAGGACGCTAGTGGGAACTATTCTTGAGTACTGTTCAAGTGTTTGGGATCCGTAACAGGTCGGATTAAAGGAACACATCGAAACAATTCAGAAGCCGACTGCTAGATTTGTTACTGGTAGGTTCGAACAACGCGCAAGTGCTACTGAGATGCTTCGGGAACTCAAAATGGGAATCCCGGGAGGGCAGTCGAAGTTCTTTTCGAGGAACACCACTGAGAAAATTTAGAGGATAGGTATTTGAAGCTGACAGTAAACGATTCTGTTGCCTCCAACACACATTGCGTCTAAGGATCACGAAGATAAGGCACGAGAAATTAGGGCTCACACGGTGGCATATAGATAGTTCTTTTTCCCTCGTTCTATTTGCGAGTGGAACAGGAAAGGAAATGACTATAAGTGGTACGTGGTATCCTCCACCACGCGGCGTAAGGTGGATTGCGGAGTATCGATGTAGATAAGAGCACAGTAATTCCAGTTTTCGAGAAAGGTCACGCAACAGTCGCATAAAACTATAGGCCTATATCTCTGACGCCTGTCCGTTATAAAATTCTGAAACATGTTTTATGCTTTCATATTACGACACCTCTGGAGAACGAAAATATCCTCTTTAGGAATCAACATGGGTTCCGACAACGATTGTGGCAAGCCAAGTTCACTACGTTTGTCCACGAGGTCCAGAAAGCAGGTAGATGTCATGTCCCTTGACTTCTGGAAGGCATTCGATACAGTTCCGCACTGCTGCTTAATAGACAAAATACAAGCATACAGTATATCAGACAAAGTGTGTGACTGGATTGACGTGCTTCTAGCAAAACATAAAACAGTATGTCATATTCAACAGAGAAAAGTAGCTTTGAGCGTACCTCATGGAAGTGTTATAGGCCCATTACTTTTCACGATGTATACAAATGACCTGATACATAACATCGTAATGATGCTGATGTATACAGAGAAGTCGCAACGCTAGAAAATCATAGCGAAATGCAGGAAGACGCGCAGAGGATCGACGCTTGGTGCTGGGGTTGACAATTGACCCTCAATATAAACAAATGTCATCTATCACGTGTACATAGACAGAAGGATGCATTATTGTATGATTAAATAATTCCAGAACAGCCACTGGAAGCAGTTACTGCCATAAAATATCTAGGAGTATGCTTATGGAGCTCCATACATCGTAAGGTGGCTTGTGGACTATAATTGCAGATGTGGATGTGGATGTAGATGTAGGAAGGTCACCTCACGTACGGTACTCTTTGTGTATGCCTAGACGGCTCATTCAGCATGCCGAAGACCTTGTTCTGGCAGCCACGGACGACATAAAATGTAATCAACTGCCAAGTGTGGCACACGTTGTAATGAACAATGCCCGTCATCTGGGCTCTGCGGTCACACTTGGTTCATTCCACCCACTGGCAGAGAGTTTCAATAAACACAGCCTTGTACACAGAGTTTCAGTAAGTACACGATTTGTAGCATTGTCCCCAGAGCTAATCGGTGCCCTGTGAGACAAATACAAGGCTTGAATCAGAGACTTTGAGAGTTCTTTAAGAAGCTAGGCTGTGACTTGCTAGACTTGCGTCCTAGAGTTGAGAACTACAGGGGCACCCTAAATAAGTCAAAAATGCATTACACATCAGACTTTCCTACTTATGTGGTTGATTTTGTGTGGAGTGGAGATTTTTTAGCCTAGGTAAGTCTCCATCCAAGCTGGATAATGAGAGCTGTAGGAGACCTGAAGTATTAGTGTAAGATCCAGATAAATGATGCCCCTCTCCCCATCCACAGATTAAACGATTACAAACCTAGTGATCAACTTCCAAGGCACAAAATGCTTACTAAAACCCAACATTGACAGCAGTGAAACTTTTAGGTTTAACCTAAGTCTATATCAGAAGAATGGGAAATGACAGTGGCGTATCTATTGCAGCAGACAAGGAACTCGAATCCACCAAGATAGAAATTGAAGCTGGATATGAGATTGTTTGGCCAACGGCCTTGCCACAATGTTAACACTGATTCCCATCAGATCACAGAAGTTAAGCGCTGTTGGTAAGAGGTGTGCACCCAGCCCTCGTGGGGCAAACTGAGGAACTACGTGATTGAGAAGTAGCGGCTCCAGTCTCGTAAACTGGCATACGGCCGGGAGAGCAGTGTGCTGACTATGTGCCTCTCCATATCAGCATCCAGTGACGCCTGTGGGCTGAGGATGACAAGGCTGGTCAGTACCGTTGGGCCTTCATGGTCTGTTTAGGCGGAGTTTAGTTTAGTTTATGAGATGGTTTGGTGAAGCCCTAGAATCAAGCGTGGGAATTAACCTACTATTGAGTTCTTGTATCGAGCACCAGACTCACTCCTAGATGCATCCGAAAACTTGAGAGAAAATGTATGCTAACTAGTACACAAGGTGAACCACCTAAAACCTGCGCCACAAATATTGCGGAAATGAAATCTGCTATTGATGTGCGTTTTTAACAGAATGCATTGGTAGTCAGGGACTTGTATTGTTAGCCTGTCAACAGATTATAATAATACTTAGAAAACGTATTTTTGTACAAACATACGGGTTTAATAGTACTTAGAAAGCGTATTTTTGTGCAAACATACACTTTTTTAAATGGAAAAATGCCTATTGACACTAACAGATTATAAGTAGGGTAAATTAGAATGTCAGTGGAGCCTGTTGCAGCATTCTAATGCGAGTCGTTTACGAGATATATCTTGAAAAGTTTCCAAACCAATGCTTGATTGTATTGTTCTGCCTGTGTAGTTGATAGGTACGATGTCGTTATGCTTGCTCGCTGTGTGCTTCTGTGTTCCTTGAGTGCACTGCGACTAGCTAGTCAGTCAGTGTGTGAAATTCCAAGTAGAAGGTGGTAAGTGGAAGATGGGATTTACCATCGAAGAAGAAGCTGGCATGTTCGTAGTGTATGGGGAGAATAGGAAGAATGCATTTCGTTCTTATACGGCGTAAGCGACAAGTTATCCCAATAGACGTCAACCATCTCTGCAATTATTTATTAGCCTCTTCAACCAGGTACGTGATGGAAGTGGTAGTGTAACACCCAACCTAACAGAAGGAAACAAGTGACGACAGAAGAGAGGGAAATTAATGTTCTTGCTGGTGTTGCAGTTCTCGTGGTCGTGTGGTAGCGTTCTCGCTTCCCGCGCCCGCGTTCCCGGGTTCGATTCCCGGCGGGGTCAAGGATTTTCTCTGCCTCGTGATGACTGGGTGTTGTGTGATGTACTTAGGTTAGTTAGGTTTAAGTAGTTCTAAGTTCTAGGGGACTGATGACCATAGATGTTAAGTCCCATAGTGCTCAGAGCCATTTGAACCATTTGCTGTTGCAGCTGATTCACATTTTTGCTCCTGCACAATCACACGAGGAAGTGGTATGAGTCAGGTAAGTGTCCTACACATTCTCCATCGACATAGGTCCCATCCCTACCACATCTCTCTCCATCACGGGCCGCACGGAAACGATTATGCGAATCGTGTTAGCTTCAGTGCATGGGCATTGAGACAAGATACTCCAGGTGTATCATTAATCTTATTTAGGGAGAAGGCACTATTACCAATCGTGGCCAGGTAAACCGCCGAAATATGCACTATAGGTCTATTGACTATCCCCGTTGCCTTCGCCAGTGGAACGTCAGCATCCAAGTAGCGTAAACGTGTGGTGTGGGATAGTGAACCATCAGCTCATAGGCCCGTTGTCCTTAGACACAACACTGAATGCGCACAAGTATTGCAGCCTTCTAACAGACCGTCTTCCACGGCTGCCAGAAGACGTTCCTTTGAGACTAGGAGGAACCTATGGTACCAACATGATGGCTGTCTAGCCCACTGTGCACGCAAGTACTACAGCATGCCTCCTCGAATTGTTTCCAAATCTCTGGACTGGACGCAGACGACCTGTATCCGGTCCGACCTGTTCCCCGAATTTTACGCATGTAAACGTTTTTCTTTGGGGAAAGCTGAAGCACGCTGTCTACAAGGACATACCAACTACTCTCAATGTTATGCATCGACGTATTATCGCAGCCTACTTGGACTTCTCCGCTGAAGTGCTACCATGTGCGCAGCAGTCGTTCCATACCAGACAGGAAGCGTTATTGCCACTTCCGGTGGTCATTTTGAATACGCCCTGTGATGGTCAATCATCTCGTTACTGGTCGGAATCCACATAACTAGTGTGTGCACTTGTTTCGTTCTTAGGTGTGAGCTACCACAGGTACTGAACAAGTGTAGTGTGGGTACTTTCCAAAATGATATCTCGTAAACGACTCGCACTAAAATCTGCAACAAACACTGCTGACATTATAATTTACCCTATTTTAGTTAGCTAATGTCAATAAGCATTGTTCCATTTAAAAAAGCGTATGTTTGCACAAAAAATACACGTTCTAAGTTGAAGGGCTAAGAATACGAGCCCCAAGCTATCAATCTATGCCGTTAAAACCGCACATCGGGAGCACTTTCCACTTCCACAATATTTGCGGTGCAAGTTTTAGGTGATTTACCCCGTGTACGTTCCCCATCCATAGTGTCATGATTGGATAAGACTTTTAATCACCTAACAGTCAATGGGAAAAAATTACACTTTTGTGGGCATGTGGAGACATTCTGCGTAATAATATTATAATAATTCTTTGAGCACTACTTGGAACAAACAATTGAGAAGTCTGCACTTGATGAATCGAATGGGAACAAACACGCTTGACCTCTTTGAAGATGTGTTTACGAAACTGGTGTCAGTGACAATGAGGCAGTGGATAATGCTTAGTACAACAGTTCGTGAAGGTAGCGATCCTCCATGATATACAGCCTCTGTGAAGAAACGTCTTCGGAAACAGCGACTACCGCATAATGTGTGTAAAACTAAACATAGTGATACAGATAGGGACATACTAAATAAAACGCATTTGGATGTCAAAAGTCTTCAATGACCTCTGCAGTAGAATTTTATCGAATGACCTCTCACGAAACCAAAAGAAATTCGGTCATATATAAAGGCTGTTAGTGGTTCCATAGTTAATGTCCTGACGCTCGTGGATGTCTAAGGAAACGAAACTGATAGTAGCAAAACAGAAGCAGACATTCTGAACTCCGCTTTTAAACAAACCATTACGTAGAAGACACAGAAGTACTGCCACATTTTAATTTGTGGATTACTGCAGAAATGAGGAACAGCTGAAATCGGTAAAATTTAGCAAAGCTGCCAAGCCTATTGGAATCTATGTAGCATTTACAGTAGAGTTAGCTTCGTGACATCAGTGGTGCGACAGCAAACTTGCTCGTTTCTCACAAAGGTCCGTAAAGCAATGGATCAAGTCAGTCAAGTGATTGCTGTATTTCTTTGCTTCTGAAAGTCATTTGACTCAGTACTACACCCATATTTATAAACAGAAGTACGATCATATGGGGTATCAAACACAACTGGTGACTGAGTTGATTATTTCTTTGTGAGGAGGATACAAATGTTATTTTGGATGGAGAGAGATCAACAAAAGCAGAAGTAACTTCAGGCATGCCCAAGGGAAGTGTACTGCGGCCCTTGGCGTTAATTTTGTACGTTAATGACTTGGCAGACCATATTAATAGTGCCCTAAAAATTTTTTACAATTAAGACAGCCACCTACAGTGCAGTAATGTCTGAAATAGAAATGTACAGATATTAAGTCAGATATTGATAAGGTTCAAAAGAGATGCAAACATTGAGAAAAAAACTGTGACTTCACAATATCACTGAACCGCAACTGGAATCCATAAACTCTTACAAATACCTGAATGAAACCATTTTAAGGGTATGAAATATAATGATAAAATAAGATGAATCGTAAGTAATAGTAGGCAGCAGACTTCATTTCATTTGGAGGATACTGGCAAAATACAGTCAGTCTAAGTCTATGAATGCGTCTCTGCTATTTGCCCAACTAGGCCAATCAAATTATATGAATGCATGGTGTCTGTTCTTTCGGACATATCCGAGAGAACAGGCACCACTCTTTCATATAATTTGATTGGTCTTGCTGGGCAACTGATCCACCTTCTTCAGTGCAGATGGTGTGTCTGTTCTTTTGGATATGTCGAAAGAACAGACACCACACATTCATATACGAGGATTGGAACTTTAATAGTGGCAACTATTTATTTACAGCTCGTACAAAATAGATACGTGTTTCAAAGTTTTACTGACCTTCAAAGTAGTCACCTGCACTGTGTATAACCCGTTGCGAGCGATGTGGAAGTCGTAGGATATTCTTAGCAGAGCCAGTTGTGGTGACAGTTCGAGCGGCGCGGTCTATTGCCCGACGAATTTGTAGCAGTTCTGAAGCGAATTCCGTGAAGTGTTTCCTTCAGTTTAGAAATCGAGTTGAACTTACGAGTGCTTAAATCAGGGGAGTGCAGTAGGTGGTATGGCACTTCGCAGCCCTATCAGTCAAACAAATCAGTAACAGCTTGCACTGTACTTACTTGAGCATTGTCCTGCAAACTGATGGTCAGGTCCCGCAGAAAGTGTCATCACTTCTGTCTCCAAGCTGGTCGTAGGTTGTGTGCCAAAAATGAACAGCATAGAGACAGAAGTGATGACACTTTCTGAACTGAAGGAAACACTTTACAGCATTCGCTTCAGAACTGCTACAAATTCGTCGGGCAATAGGCCGCGCCATTCGAACTGTCAACACAACTGGCACTGCTAAGGGTACCCTACGACTTCAACATCGCTGGCAACGGGTTATACACAATGCTGGCGACTGCTTTCAATGTCAGTAAAATTTTGAAACTCGTACCTATTTTGTACGAGCTGTAAATAAATAGTTTTAATCTGCCAGGAAGTTTCATATCAGTGCACACTCCGCTGCAGAGTGAAAATCTCATTCTGGACAAATTGAATATACTCTTGTCAACGAGTGGTGGGCGGATTTGCCGTCCTGAACTGGACCGTGCATCGCAATCACAAGCTCGATCAGGCACTGTACTTCGTGCTGCGCGGTGTTGGGTTGTATTCCCCGAGTAGTGTAGCTGAGACAGCGAAGCGACAAAAATTCTTCAACGCGGTTCGAGGTGTTTGTGCATGAGAAAGACTTGGAGAGAGCGTAGTGGAAAGTTCGCAGTATGTGTAGACGAGACGGCGTGCAGAGAGAGAGAGAGAGAGAGAGAGAGAGAGAGAGCGAGAGAGCGAGAGAGCGAGAGAGCGAGAGCGCGCGAGAGAGAGAGAGAGAGAGAGAGAGAGCGAGAGAGCGAGAGCGCGCGCGCGCGCGCGAGAGAGAGAGAGAGAGAGAGAGAGAGAGAGAGAGAGAGAGAGAGAGGGGTGGCGGGGGGGGGGGGAGGGGGGGGGGGAGAAAGCACGGCTCCTGCGTGCACGTTTAGTGACGAGTATCGGGACGCCACATACCTTCTGGTACAAGCTAAATACTTCTGTTTGTTGTTTCTGATCGTAGCATGACTGTAGATTTATTATGTTGCTTGTCACCTCATTTTTGGCTCTATCACTGAGAGAGAAAAATAACTTTTATCAAACCAACTTCGATATATTTGTAAGAGCCGTTTTTCTCAGTGTATGACAAGACATGATGTATTGTGTTCTTTAGGTTGACATTATTTTGGCTGAGACCTTGCAGAGCCTCAGCGCTGGCCTAGTGAATGTTCCCGGGTTGAATCCCTCACCCTGCAGCAGGGCGTGTGCTGTTTTGAAACTTTCTGTTACATTAAAACTGTGTGCCTAGATAGCCAATCGGTAAGAACATTGCCATGAAGGGCTAAGTTGCGGATTCAAGTCCCCGTGTGGTACATCATTTCATCGTGTTAGGAAGCTTGGAAACAGCGCACAATTCGCTGCAGAGCGGAAGATACGTTCTTTTAAACCGGATAGTAGAAGTAATTCCTTGGGAATAAACCACAAAAAGAAGAATGAAAAGAAGTCTTTTGTTCTCGAAACTTTTGTGATGAAAATGGTCAGTGGGCCCTTGCTGATTTCAGGTGGTAAAACGACTATGGCAGTAACGATAGGATAATGTTTTTGGCGTACTTACCATGATTTACTTCGTGGTTGCGAATGACCTGGTCACGAAAGCTCGCCAGGCTGTTCAGCTTGTCGTAATCGTCCGAACCGGGATAGCGGGTGCCGTGCCGTGACAGGATCCATATTTGCTGTGGCTCGCAGTCTGAAAACATTTGTTCAAACGTGCATGTTATTGTTCACACTGCCTTTCAATAAAAGAGAGGTTGTCAGGTGTTCGACACGATGGAATTACGCGAACAAGGAGAGAGGTTTGGATTCAGTGTTCCACTGGCAGAATGGTCCAAAAGACGGAGCGCTATCACTTCAGTTGTGCATGATATGAAACGAAACAGACTGTGACCTGTCCAATCAATCGTACTGGGATTTGCATCGCATAAAGTATTTTGTGATAACAAGAAAAACTTGAATCAGCGTGAATGGACAAGGATTTCTACGTAGATCCTTTCACGCGGGGTGTCCCCCAAGGGAGCGTAAATGGACCACTAAGCTGGAGCACGTCAGATCGTTTAAATATTTGTGGAAAATCGTTAGAAACGATATGAAACGGAATGGACACGTTAAGACTGTAATAGGAAAGGTAGTTGGACGATTGAGGTTTGTTGGACGAGTTCTGAGAGAGTGAGGTGTAGTTGTAAAGCAAATTACATACAAGGCCCAAGTGAGACCAGTTCTAGAGTACTGTTCCAGCGTTTAAACTCAAGATCAAGAAGCCTCATCAGTATATACCAGCGAATTAAGAACACGGATCATAACAAGTGTGTATTCAATAGTACAGTATGACAGATCTGCCCGAGAAACTTAATTGGGAATGTTTGCAAGACAAGCGACGTTGTTCTGTTGATAACGTGGTAAATTAACTTAGTGAACAGGTGTTGAGGAAGACTGTGCGGCAGTTTTGTTGCATTTGTAAAATATAAGCTTTCTCAGCCGGAAATATCACACTTATTCCGGGCTGTTATACCATTTCATTTATGTTCAGAATTTTTCCCAATAAAAAGAGAATTGTGGGAGAAAGTTCTCATCCAGTGGTATGCTCGTATCAGGGGAAGCCATAACACCTAGAAAGCGACGTCGTGCAACATATCTGAATGATGATAAGTAATGCAACAAATGTTAATAGTTATGAGTTGATCATCAATTGTTATTTTGGAAAAGAAACTGACTGACGCTGTCTCAGGGTTCATAATTTTCAAACAGTAAAATAATGTAGATGCGATTCTGAAGGGGGTCCAGTTTGGTTTCTCCTTTCGGCGGACAGGGTGACCTCCCGATGCCGAGCCGTATGCAAGCGGTGAAAAAGACAGGCAGGTAGGCAGACGGTATGGACGCGAGGGAAAAACTCTGCCCTCACATAGTAATGTTGAGAATTTCAAAATACGTGATGCAGTCTTGAAAAATTCAGCAATTCAATTAAATTGCATTTAGATTGTTATTTACCTTAACAAGTTACCTGTTTCCTCTGCTCAAGTAAATTTAAGTGATAAGTTTGAAAGTATAAATGTTTTTCACAAGTTCATGATAACGACAAAAACTTGTCGTTATAAACATCAGAAGACTACGATATTGAACACTCCTTACAGCTCAATAATCGTTAATAAAATCTATGATCGCGTTTCTTATTTAAATTTGCTGAGATCATGTTTCAGTTAGAGTAAATTTTCTTGATTGAATTTTCTAAAGTAGTTATTAGCATGATAAGTTTTTAATCACATTGCACAATAATGCTTTGCATTGGCAGCAATTGTGCTGCAATTAAATTAAAGTCATCTTATCCACATTGTGTGAGTTTGCAGAAAGGTTTACCGTAGAATACGTAAATATTACAGTTTAAAAGTGAGGTCAGGTTTTTTAAACAAAGATTTCAGATAAATTCTGGTTTAGAAATTTAACTGCAGTCACATTTCCTTCGGAAACCTTAACTGAAATTTTCTTCCTGGCGATCACTCTTCACAGTTTTAATTCGATTTTTCAGGGAAAGTTTTACGGTAATTGACCACAGATCTTGTCGAGTCTCACTGAAGCTAACTGCTGTTGCGGAAAGTGATTAGAACCACAGAAGAACAGAAATTGTTCGTAACATAGACAGTGATTTGTTTTGTTTGATGATTAGGGCATCGTTCTATTGTGGGTCGAACCGTCCAATCATTTCTGCACATTAGTGATTAAGTTCGTTACCTGATTGGAAAAATTCATTCAGAACACGGTCAAAGGTTCAGTAAATATATTGTAACATAAAAGGCGGGAAAGATTTAATTTTGTCGACTGTAGAAACACGTACAGGCCCAACTAGGCAAATGCATGACGATCTCCACAACAAAAACTGCCAGACGTACCGGCAAAGTTTACAGCGTGCGGCCGCAGATTCTATTAAATTACCAAGGCAAAGAAAGATTTATCATTTCGTACAATCCTATCAATGAACGTGGCAATAAGCGCAAAGGCACGTAAGCTGTTATTTATCGTAGTTAAACTCAAATTACACTACTACGAAAAGAAATATGCGAACTTAAACTTCAAACCCATCAGGTACAAGTTCGCGTGGGATTTTAGTGAAAGTTGCTACGAGCGATTCTATCACAGACCCAAACATTTCGTTCCCGTCCGTTGATGAGATCTTCAAGTCGGGGTGTAACGTTTTTCCAAAAGGTCCCTAAATGAAGTAAAATTCCGATTTCGCGTCTTCGGCGCAGAGCCACGAACGTCACATTGTCTTGGAAACTCGAGCGCACTTGGCCGTAATCAGCAGCTGATGTCCACTAGTGCTTTTGACCCATCGTGGAAGACTGGTACACATCCTCTTCAGTACCAACATCCGGATAACGGTCGATTGCACTCGAGTTTTCAAAACATGCGACATCACGGTTCTAGACGGGAGCATGTGGGAACACAATTTTACTTCAGTCAGCAGCGAGCAAGGGTATACATCTAACCTTCGAAAAAGGTATGCCCTCTGCAGACGGAGAAGAAATCTCGGTTTCATTAAAAAATTTATCTGATAATGGCAGAACAGCCTATAATATTTTACAATTTTTAATATGTAATCGTATATCCCACGTAGGGATTATGAGAATGACATGAGAGAGATTGTGGTGCATATAGAGACACATGTATGCAGTCACTTTTCCCTCTCCGAATGAAACAGGGCAGAAAATTTCTGAGAATAGTGTGAAACACCCTCTGCCGCGCACATTTCAGTGGTTTTTTATTCCCGTCATACCGTCGGTGGAATGGTGACCAATACAATATTGAAAAAGTATTGTTTTTAGTCTACAATCGCAATTTAATTATCTTTGCCTACTGGCTACCGGTTTCGGTGCACAGTACCATCCACAGGCGATCCTCGATCTAAAAAGTCCATTTCGTAGTTAGAACAATAATGCATGACAAACGTGAGGTATACAAGGTGATTCATCTGCCACAACCTATGGATTTTATGCAACCCGCAACGCATTCAAAATCTCCGTAAGGAGTTTTTCGTATTCTCTCATTTGCTACCCACACACTACAGTCCTACAGAAAAAAAAGAAAAGGACATTTTTGTAGGAAATCTAATGTATTTAAATTCTGTACTAAGATACGTTTACGCTGGAGGCTACGGTTTCGAGTTTTTCAAGGAAAATGCGTTTGACAGTGGCTATTGTAAATTTTTCTTAAATAATTCGGTAACTATAGGCTTTAGCGAAACATATATGAGTATAAAATTTAAATAACTTAAATTTCCTACAAAAAGGTCCTGTTCATTTTGTCTGTAGGACTAATAGTTAGTGTGTAGCGTGCGAAAGACAGTGAAAATTCGCGCGTTCTTGCATAAGAGCTGCTAAAGACTGTATAACTGTGACAGAATCGTTAATTTCATCTCATTATAGAACAGTATGTCCGAGATCCGAACGAAGTTAAATAGTTATTTTTAAATGGCACCTTGAACATTTCTGTAAATCATCCATTCTACCTGTGGCAGAGAATTATAACTCTAATCAGTTACGTGTGTACGTGGACGAAGCTACACTGACATCCGACCGCGTCTCTGGATACTTCACTTTTTTTGTCAGGCAGTGTAATTATTAGTTCGCCACGCCTAGCATTCATGGCAAGTCTTGCCCGAAAGGATCTGTTTGAAAGTGACCATCCGATAGAAAGAGAAACGAAGCTACATTTGGACAGAATACCACACAGAGGCACAGGTACTGATTCGGATAAAAGTTCTATGTTGTGGGACAGTAAACAAGCTCAAGTGTAAGAACCAGGAATCTGGTAGATTAGAGAAAGATGTCATGAATTTGAGTCCTCTACGTACGGCGACTTTCTGAGGCAACCATAATTTCTGATGGAAAATCGACAAAGGATAATAGGGGTAGCTGCTTTTAAAGACTCACGTGGTGAACTAGTCCGCGTAAGTGGGCACCGTACGTAATGCACACTACACATTTAATTTACATTTGATCACTAAGTTGTACTTCTAATTCTTTCCACTCCATTCTGTTTCTGGCTATGCTGGTCCACTGTCGTCCTGCTTGTTTTCTGAATAAGTCCGACAACTTGCGTCTTGGTTTTCCTGGGAGTCTCTTGCCGATGTAGGAGCCCCATGTGGTTGCTCGTGCCGTCCATCTGTCGTATTGCAGCCTCGCTACGTGGCCACCCCATTTCCATTTGGTCTTCGTAGCCTGTTGTGCTATGTCTGTTGTTGCTGACATTTGTGTATCGAGGTGTTCGATATTCTGTCTTTCAGAGAGATGCCAAGGATCTTCCTCTGCATTTTCCATTGGCATACCTGTAGAGTATTTCCCTCTTTGCATTTGAGAGCCCATGTGTGACATCCATATAATAACACTCGAAAAACGCTTTGGAGTGCCTCCATTTTGAGCCTCCTATGAACTTTAAAGCCCAGAAAGCTTTCCAAGCTACGGAAACTCTTCGTTTTATTTCTTTTTTCATTTTGTTGTTAAAGGAAATTATTTGGCCTAGGTATATGTATTGTGATGCATACATTAGTTCCGATCCTTCAAGATATATTGGGGTTTCTGATCCATTTGCCATTACATGCGTTTTAGATTTTTTCATTGTGAGTCCTGCCATCTTGCTTTGTGTGTTAAGCTCCTGGAGCATTGACTGCAGTTTGGGCGAAGAGGACTATGTCGTCAGCGAACCTCAAATTTGTTAGTCTCTTGACGTTGAGGCATATTCCGTCTTTCTTATTCTCTTTTTAGTTTCCTGAACATGTCCTCCAGTATGCGGGTAAATAGTTTTGGGGAGATGGGATCCCCTTGTCTAACTCCTCTTTCCACGAGAAAAGGTTGCCCTGTCTTTTGTACATTCCTCTGTACAAAATATTTTGCTTGTAACGAGAAACAAAGTGACAGTCCGTTCATTTGGTTCAAAATGACTCTGACCACTATGGGACTTAACATCTGAGGTCTAAGGACATCACACGCATCCATGCCCGAGGCAGGATTCGAAACTGCGACCGTAGCGGTCGCGCGGTTCCAGACTGAAGCGCCTAGAACCGCTCGGTCACCACGGCCGGCTCTGTTCATTTGGTACTGTCCGTTACGCATGTGAGGTAATGGCTCTTATGTTACCACAGTAGTAACTGGTAGCAATCAGTGATGGTTTTTGTCCTGCACACGAGTGAACAACGCGTTTTGAGAGGCGCAGCTCATCAGGTTGCAGCACTTAGTTCACGAGGATAAAACACTAACAAGTCTACAATACAACTGCGACTTTCACAAAATGAAACGGAATACCAACACAATGGGCTATGGGTCGCCGTCTCACATAAAACTCGACGACTTCTGTTAGTGGCCATCCCACCTCACACCGCACACCACGTCCTTTTGATATGCTGTGGGCTGTGTAATATCGCGAACATGTCTGTTCACAACAATCCCCGGAGCACTGGATAAGCGTCAGGTTGACACTCTTGGAGCCCACGGCAGATCAGCAGGGTGCGGTGTGAGATGGAACGGCGACTGAAGAAGTCGTCGATTTTAATGTGAGGCGACGACCCACAGTCCAATGTGTTTGCATTCCATTTAATTTTGTGAAAGTCGCAATTGTTTTGGTGAACTTTTCAGCGTTTTAACCCCATGAACTAAGTTACGCAAACTGATGAGGATGACGATATCACTGTCTCTCGAAACTTGTTGTTGAGTTGTGTGTAGGATAAACGTTTCTGTTGAACCCTACCAGTTATCCGTTGACCTTGGGATTATCATGAGCAATAATTTTATTGGGGCTGACTCCACCTGCGCAAAAACAAAATTGCGTATACATGTTGACACACTGGAGGAAAACTGCAAAATGAGCTCGCGTGCGCATGTTCACGTAAAAAGGGAGGGAGGGGGAGGGGTAATTGCGACGTAGGTTTGGACCGCTTGGAGTAATTTCGACCAAAGTTGATACACGTATAACTTAGAACCAGGAAACAATTATCGTGGAGGAAAGACGCGCTAGCATTCCTTTTTGAGGTAGTGGGAGTGGGAAAGTGGTGGTTTTGTATCACCCGGAGCAATTTCAACAAGACTTGACACTAGTAAGGCTTACTACTTGGGAACAAAAAGAAGTACTGTGATTACAGGACATCCCTACCAGTCCTATATGTGGGGGTGGGAGGCGGGAGACGGAAGGAGAGTAAAGACACTTGAAAAGATATTCTCAGTCCAATCTAATAAACCTTGTAGAGAATCCCCCACACAAATCATAAGTAGATATATTTTTGTGATGATAAATACTTGCTAATTTCGTAATGATAACTGATTAGGTACCTCCTTAAACTAAGGTCGCTATTGCGGATGTAACGTAACTTTAAAAATAAACCAAAAGGGTACATGGTTTTTGTCTCCTGTTCCTCTGCACTTGTTATCGGCTGTCGTTTTCGCTCTGTCGAAACAACTGCACTATCTTTGCGTGTGCAGTGAGACTAACGCCATTGCCGGCCGGAGTGTCCGAGCGGTTCTAGGCGCTACAGTCTGGAACCGCGCGACCGCTACGGTCGCAGGTTCGAATCCTGCCTCGGGCATGGATGTGTGTGATGTCCTTAGGTTAGTTAGGTTTAAGTAGTTCTAAGTTCTAGGGGACTGATGACCTCAGAAGTTAAGTCCCATAGTGCTCAGAGCCATTTGAACTAACGTCATTGCAACGCATTTCCAGGCGTTGCAGAGGCGCCGAATTAAAACATTCTTTAGTATCGTAGCCTACCGATGCTGCCGGAGAAGGCGCCCCGAAGATACCTTCTTTGAACATTGCCACCAATGAAGACCGCCATGACAGTGTTATAAGCGGCGGGCACATGGGCACCAGTCTGCTAGTTCCAAATTATTTCGAGTTGCTAGTTGGTGCCGAACGTTACACCGAGTTGTTGATTGCTCTCCCGGCAAATATTCAGTGTATATAGACGCACGGTCGTGTCGGGCCTCTGCTTGTAACTAACCATGGCTGCCACAAGTTGTCAATAGTGTAGCATTTCTTCATCCACAAGTCGAGTACAATAATTTATTTAAAGTGCACTTGCGTCAACTACTCTTTTGCTTACCTGTCCAGATTCCTACGACGAATGATCCCTTTGGTCGCCTTGCACCCATTTATCATTGGCAGCAAGGACCTAACATCTGGCTCCCCGGAACATAACGATTACCGACTCGCATGCGTAACACATTCAAGCGCCCTGTGTTTCGTTTAGCTGCCACATAAGGCAGTTTCATGGCAGTCACTAAGAGATTATGCTCATATTTAGCTAATGAAAGTGACTGTGGAAGAAAAGATGACAGATTGGAGTTTGCCAGTCAAGTACACTTCTGGTCGATGACACTTCATTACGTTTTAGCGGGCTTTGCAAGCTGAAACCACTTTCTGCGACACTTTTCTGGACAGAGTCGGCATCGGTGAGGGAAGATAACATCGCAGACATTGCAGAGTTACCATTAGGAGGAGCCTAGCTTTCCAGACTGTCTTGTTGTTAAGAGGTATACATGTTGACACACTGGAGGAAAACTGCAAAATGAGCTCGCGTGCGCATGTTCACGTAAAAAGGGAGGGAGGGGGAGGGGTATCACTCAATAGAGGAAAGTCCACTGGACCTGACGGGATACCAATTCGATTCTACACAGAGTACGCGAAAGAACTTGCCCCCCTTCTAACAGCCGTGTACCGCAAGTCTCTAGAGGAACGGAGGGTTCCAAATGATTGGAAAAGAGCACAGATAGTCCCAGTCTTCAAGAAGGGTCGTCGAGCAGATGCGCAAAACTATAGACCTATATCTCTTACGTCGATCTCTTGTAGAATTTTAGAACATGTTTTTTGCTCGCGTATCATGTCATTTCTGGAAACCCAGAATCTACTATGTAGGAATCAACATGGATTCCGGAAACAGCGATCGTGTGAGACCCAACTCGCCTTATTTGTTCATGACACCCAGAAAATATTAGATACAGGCTCCCAGGTAGATGCTATTTTTCTTGACTTCCGGAAGGCGTTCGATACAGTTCCGCACTGTCGCCTGATAAACAAAGTAAGAGCCTACGGAATATCAGACCAGCTGTGTGGCTGGATTGAAGAGTTTTTAGCAAACAGAACACAGCATGTTGTTATCAACGGAGAGACGTCTACAGACGTTAAAGTAACCTCTGGCGTGCCACAGGGGAGTGTTATGGGACCATTGCTTTTCACAATATATATAAATGACTTAGTAGATAGTGTCGGAAGTTCCATGCGGCTTTTCGCGGATGATGCTGTAGTATACAGAGAAGTTGCTGCATTAGAAAATTGTAGCGAAATACAGGAAGATCTGCAGCGGATAGGCACTTGGTGCAGGGAGTGGCAACTGACCCTTAACATAGACAAATGTAATGTATTGCGAATACATAGAAAGAAGGATCCTTTATTGTATGATTATATGATAGCGGAACAAACACTGGTAGCAGTTACTTCTGTAAAATATCTGGGAGTATGCGTACGGAACGATTTGAAGTGGAATGATCATATAAAATTAATTGTTGGTAAGGCGGGTACCAGGTTGAGATTCATTGGGAGAGTGCTTAGAAAATGTAGTCCATCAACAAAGGAGGTGGCTTACAAAACACTCGTTCGACCTATACTTGAGTATTGCTCATCAGTGTGGGATCCGTACCAGGTCGGGTTGACGGAGGAGATAGAGAAGATCCAAAGAAGAGCGGCGCGTTTCGTCACCGGGTTATTTGGTAACCGTGATAGCGTTACGGAGATGTTTAATAAACTCAAGTGGCAGACTCTGCAAGAGAGGCGCTCTGCATCGCGGTGTAGCTTGCTCGCCAGGTTTCGAGAGGGTGCGTTTCTGGATGAGGTATCGAATATATTGCTTCCCCCTACTTATACTTCCCGAGGAGATCACGACTGTAAAATTAGAGAGATTAGAGCGCGCACGGAGGCTTTCAGACAGTCGTTCTTCCCGCGAACCATACGCGACTGGAACAGGAAAGGGAGGTAATGACAGTGGCACGTAAAGTGCCCTCCGCCACACACCGTTGGGTGGCTTGCGGAGTATCAATGTAGATGTAGATGTAGGTCTGACACCTGACAGGGTCACACCCTACCCCGTTGGGCGTCCCACGTTTAGATTTGACGGCTTCATTGTCATAGCACGAGCGGCTAGAGAACGTGAAGTCTGCTCAACAGAGCTCCGAATATCTGAATGAGTAGGGCGTGGCAGTACCACCGGATGCTGCTTGCTTGTTAGTGTTTACACATCGTTGATGCATATCTTTGGTATGATGCATTACCTACCGAGATTCTCACGGATTTCTTACAGAAATTTATTCCATCCTTGGGCTTCATGAAGTAGTATAAAAATTTCTCACGTTCTGTGATCTACAAGGGTCCACAATCGCGTCGAAATGTGGATGCGGCTAAAATATTTGTGTTGAACTTATTCTTTGTACATCAGCTTATAGTCTTTATAGTTCCCACATCCCCGGCCGTTGTTAGTTTTCGTAACCGATGCCGCTACTTCTCAGTCAAGTAGCTCCTCAATTGGCCTCACAAGGGCTGAGAGCACCCCGCTTGCCAACAGCACCCGGTAGACACGGACGTTGGCCCATCCAAGCGCTTAACTTCTGTGATCTGACGGGAACTGGTGTCACCACTGCGGCAAGCCCGTTGGCTTTTAATAATAGTAATGCAGTACATATTCTGTTCTCGTAAAGCGCAAAGTACTTCCACGAATATTAGTTTCGCAGGCTACCATCAAAATGCAATACGATTTTTTATGACATTGGAATTTCGTGTGTCTTGCGAAGTCTTCTTGCGATAATTTCCACTAGGTGGTTCATTTTTCTGAACGTTCTTTGTTCGTGAGTATGGGGTATGTTGGTGTTAGGTTCAGTACGCCATCTTGGGCTCAAACAGAATAATTGGGACGTTGAGGCAGTGTATGTTCACGTGGTAGTCTCTGTCGCGTCACACGCTCATACGCACATGTCCTCTTTCTCCGTGTTTCACACAAATACGAAGGTTGTGGTTCATAGCTTGTGAGAAAATGTGTGAAGCTGTGAATTGGTGGAAATTGTTGGAATTTTGTCTTGTACTTATCGTCAGCAGGAGGTTGCAGTGAAGGCACTGTTTCTGAAGTATGCCTCTTGTGACAGACACATATTCGATATCTTGTTTTTGATATACTCATGGCCGGTACCATAACGATTACTTGCAACTTTTCGTAATTACCTGTGACTATCTGTTGTTTTATCACGAAATCTAAGGAGTGCACTTCATTAATTAGTGCTCAGTTTGACGCGAATGGATTCAGATCGTTCTAGTATCTGATAGTGGAGTATTTCGTCTTGACCGTGGGAGGGTTGACCAATGTGAGTCTGCGGGTTTAGGCAGTAGAGCTATACCTCGCTCTAGACGCAAGCAAGTTGCTGTGGTGCTAATCTGTAAGTTGGACAAGGGATGAATCCACGTTTGCTTTGTTACAAATCCAGTCTTGGATCAAAATGTTTATTTGTAATCAGGTAATTAATTTCGATCGGTAATGGCCATCTTCAGACCTGTGTAGAAAGGTGTTGCGCTACATATATCATGTCATTTTGGCTTTGTCCAACAAATGAAACTGTGGTATGTAAAGGGCACAATGAAAGCGTACATACTGCAGATGAAGAGAAACACATTATGTTTTATCTTTTCGCTACTCTTGGGATTTCTCGTTCGAGCTGAGCAGCGAAGCTCCACTGTTGACCAAGATTGGTGCATATTATCTATTTCTGCCTTTATTATGGTGATTCCATTGCCTCTACAATCAGGCGATGAATTAGTTTGATTTTTAAGGACATTTAATTTGTATTCTATGGTTCTTTATACAAATTTAATTCTCACACACCAATTCTTACACAGGTTTTGTGGGTGGCTCACTGGCACACGAATTCTCTCGTGCGATTACTGATACTGCCAAAGATGGCCTAGACGGGATGCTGTAACCCGCATGAGGGCTACCGACAAGCTACTATCAAGAGAAATAGTGGCTCCACTTCCAATCTTAACAGTGACGGTTTGGAGAGCATTGTGTTAGTCACATACCCCTTCGAACTGTCGTCCAACGACGCTGATGGTAGAGGTGATACTGACGCACACAATTGCATATCTCTGACGTCAGTATGTTGTATAATTGTGGAATACCTCTTATGCTCGCATATTGAGACACTCCCACAGACAGAAAAATCTCTGTAGGAATCGACATGGATTCCGCAAACAACGATCGAGTGATACCCAGTTCGCTTTATTCACTTACGAGACTCAGAAGCTAGTACGTACCAGCGACCAGGTTGGTATCCCTTGACTTCTTGAAGGCGTTCGACACAATTCCTCAGCGTCACCCAATGAGCACAATACGTGCGTAGGGAATACCGAACTAGCTTTGCAATTGGGATGAAAAGTTGCTTGTAAATAGGACACAGTATGGTATTCTTAACAGAGTGAAATACTCTGATGTAAAAGTAGCTTCGGGTGCACTCCGAGGAAGTGACATAAGACTATCGCGGTTCAAAATATACAGGGTGTTTCAAAAAGAATCATCCGATTTGGCAGTCTAGATTTCTGAAACTAATAAACATGTAAAATGAATTTTGTTTTTTGATGGATGGGGAACCAAAAATTTTTTTCATACCTTTTCATAGGTGCTCAATACTCTCCCTTTGAGATGCACTGAACATGTCAGTTTGATATTCAATTTGTTCCCACACTGCAGCGAGCATGTCTTGAGTCCCTCTCATGTTGTACAACTTCGTATGGTTGTTTCGTATCCCGTATTCTCACATCATGACGGTTCACCTTTCCATTTAAATGGAACGTTACCTGGTCACTAAACACTAAGCGTGGAAGAAAACTATCATCCTCCATCTTGCCAAGAACGAAATTGCAACTCCACACGTTGTTGTTTGTCAGCTTCACGAAGAGCTTGCAGCAGCTGAATTTTGTATGGTGTCATGTGTAAACGTCGACGCAACACACACCAGACGGACATCGGGGGCATGTTGAACTGCCGAGATACACAGCGAACGAATTACTGCGGACTCCTTGTGAAACTATGGCGGATGCGTTCGACGTCTGTGTCAGACACTCGGGGACGCCCTGGCGATTTGCCTTTACACAAACAACTTGTTTCTCAGAATTGTTCAAGTCATCGTCTAGTGCTCTGTGCTGCAGAATGATCCATACCGTACGTAGTAACCTACGAAAATCACGCTGAACAGTTATTACTGACCCGCTCTGCGCAAAACGTACAACACAAAACGCTGTCTGTTGTCCCGTCACCATTTTTACTAGGACTGAAGTGGGCACACGCTGCTGTTACCTAGCAGGAATCATGCAAAACTAGAGAGTTTCCGCTTTCCAACAGTACGTTGTTCACGCACATATTTCAAATAATATAATAGTTATGATTTTTTCTTTTCAAATCAGATGATTCTTTGCGATACATCTTGTATTTAAATGACTTAGTAGGTAACATCGGAAGCTCAACAAAGCTGTTCTTGAATGATGCTGTTGTGTACGACAGAAAGATCCGTTATCGTTTGATTGCTGAACTAGCACTGTAAGCGGTCACGTTGTCTGGGAGTACGCCTTTGGAGCAATTTGAAATGAAATGACCACATAACACTTATCAGAGAATGGCAGATGTCATGCTAAAATTGATGAGAAGAATCCGGATGAAGAGTAGTCCACCCACAAAGAAGACAGATTACATTTTTCGCAGCCGGCCGAAGTGGCCGTGCGGTTAAAGGCGCTGCAGTCTGGAACCGCAAGACCGCGACGGTCGCAGGTTCGAATCCTGCCTCGGGCATGGATGTTTGTGATGTCCTTAGGTTAGTTAGGTTTAACTAGTTCTAAGTTCTAGGGGACTAATGACCTCAGCAGTTGAGTCCCATAGTGCTCAGAGCCATTTGAACCATTTGAACATTTTTCGCCAGCCTGGGAACCGTACCTGACAGGAGTGATAGATGAAATAGAGGAGATACACAGGAGAGCAGCGCGTTTCATCACAGGTTCGTTTAGTAAGCACTAAATCGTCACTGGAAGACTAAGCAAGAGAGGAGTTATATATCATGACGTGGTTTACTGTTAAAATTCGGAAAGCGTATGTTCTTAAATTAGTTAGTCCATATACTGATTGTTCTTATTAGGTTGCTGAGTTCGTAGCGTTTTAGTTTTTCCTGTTGGTATTCCAGTTGCTATGGATTTATTTATCGATTGTCATTTTTTATTTGCACTTCACTGTTGCTGTCTGGACCTATATACCGTCATTTGGTCATTTGAAGGTAATGAACGGAGCTGTGGACGCCAGAAAATGGAGAGCCAAGAGTAGAAATCGGAACATTTCCGACATATTCGTCTAAATGAGTGGAATAGTGGGGTGATAACAGTGAGGCAGCCAGAAATACTTGCGCCGTTTGTGGACATAATGCCTTCGGACAGAGCACGGCAAAAAAATGTTTTTCTCGTTTTAAAGGAGATCATTTTGACATTAGCGACTCTCCACATTCAGGAATACTTTCAGGTTTTGATGAAGACCTTTTAAACTCATTAGCCCGCAATGATCCGGGTTAGTGTACTCGAGAACTCACAAATGTGACAAACTGCGGTCATTCCACCACCATGCGATATTTGCATGCAATGGGGAAGGCTCAGAAATCGGGTGTATGGGTGTTGCATATTCTAAGCGCTGGTCGGTGTGGCCGAGCGGTTCTAGGCGCTTCAGTCTGGAACCGCGCGACACCTACGGTCGCAAGTTCGAATCCTGCGTCGGGCATGGATGTGTGTGATGTCCTTAGGTTAGTTAGGTTTATCTAGTTCTAAGTTCTAGGGGACTGATGGCCTCAGATGTTACGTCCCATAGTGCTCACAGCCATTTGAACCATATTCTAAGCCAAATTCACAAAAATCGGTGGGTGGCGATATGTGCATCTCTTATTGCTCAATTGGCTGGTGAACACACCTACGATTCCTGTGCTGTTTCGTTACTGGGGAAGAGAAATGGTGTCTTTATGCTGACATAAGGAGAAGAGAAGAATGGTTGAGCCCGAACAAAGCAGTAACTCCTCGTACAAAAACCTGAGCGCATCTACAAAAGATAATGTTATGCATCAAGCGGAGCAGCGACGGTGTGGTGTACAACGAATTACCGATATTTACTGTCAACAACTGAGACCTCTTGCAGACACAGTTCAAAAACAATGACCAGAAAGACTGCGTGAAGTGATTCTACTCCACGATAACTCTGCTAGACAGACAAAAGTCACTACACGGCAGTAGAGTTGGCAAGCCATTCCGCACCTACCTTATTCACCCGATCTTGCGCCCTCACATTTCCACCTGTTCTGCTCTCTGTCGAACAGCCTTCCGAATGAAGATGCCTCGACGAGTTCGCCTCAAAACCACGTGATTTCTACAGTAGCGGATCGAAAAGTTACCCCAGCGTTCGCGGACTGTTGTAAATAGTTAAGGAGAATATATTGTTCATGACTAATCTCTGTTATGCATATCCGTTGTGCTTATTAAACTTACGGGAAAACGCTACGAACTTCAAAATGTCTCTGAGCACTATGGGACTTAACATCTGTGGTCATCAGTCCCCTAGAACTTAGAACTACTTAAACCTAACTAACCTAAGCACAGCACACACATCCATGCCCGAGGCAGGATTCGAACCTGCGACCGTAGCGGTCACACGGTTCCAGACTGTACCGCCTAGAACCGCACGGCCACACCGGCCGGCTCTACGAACTTCTGCACCAACCTAATAGATATGCTTCGCGAACAGGCCATAAAGGTACAAGTAGAGAAGTTTGATCTCAAAGCGAAGGCTTGTCAAAGGTCGTTGTTAGCGAGCACCGTTCAACAACTGGAACAGGAAAGGCAGGAAGTGTGGTACACAAAGTACCCTTCGCCACTAGAGATGGGCAAAGTCGTTCATTCTTGGGAACTAGTTCACTGGTGATCGCTCTTTTTTGGGAACATTTCATTTTTTCTCGTTCACCGTTCATTGTGCTTGGTTCTTATGAAAAATTGAAAATTAGTAACATAGGTGACTTAAGATGGAAGGCGCCAAGAGGGGGGCACTTGCCTCCCCCCCCCTCCCCCCCTGGAGTACAGAGTTTTTATTCATAACAGAACTCTCACACACTTGGTATTTTCGTGATATTGCAAAACATCTCGTTTAGGCAACTGCAGCGTTATGTGGCTGATCGCAGTGAAATAATATAAGGTGGTGCACGAAAAACCGGCCCCGAGTACAGACTGCTCGCCAATTACGCACGATTTGTTGACCGCTACGAACAGAATAGATAAACATGTAATAATTAGGCAGTGAACAAATAACAGATAAGCTAATGCAAACAACTTCGAAACAATAGAGGACGATTGGTAAGCGGCAATGAGCAGCCTAGTACTCGCGGCCGATTTTTCGTGCGCCACTCTGTACCACTGAACTAATATATTAGAAGTTATCGTACTCTCTTTACAAAATGCGACATCATACAGCTGATTACGAAGCGCGGGCTTCATTCGGTTGTAAGTCGGTCTGCCTTCCATCACAATGAACATGCTCCGTTACTTTGGATAAAAAAAAAAAAAAGACCGAAAATGGCCACACGTGTGTGCCGTGCCGACGTCCTTTGCAGGTGAAATTACAAAAAATCTTGCCTTTTTACAAATATTTCTTCTGCTGTTTATCGAAATAGTGAAATAAGCCGATACACCGATTTGTTACCTGAAAAGATGTATGTATTACATACCTCGTAATTTTTATGTAATTTACGTAATAAAAGCTACATTTTAATTACCGGTCGTCGACGCTGAATAGAATACGAAAAGAATCAGAAGTTCAGAGTTAAAAAAAGGTTTGAAACAGATCTAGAATGGTCGTGCGAAGCGAACGAAACGAACAACAACTCGATTACTTAACTATGAGCAGTCGGCAGTGGAACTGCGACGAGTGGCCACGCGAAGGACGAGTCCGGCCGAGCGAGGCCGAGACTGACAATGAGACAGAGGGGAACGGGACCGAGGCTGGAACGAGGCCGGCCGACGTGCCGTTCGAGAACGAGACCGACCGTTTCCAGTTCCCGGGAACTATAAGAAGAAAGCCGCGACCGAAGTGAACTATGAAAGACCGTTCCTTAGAATTCGTTCCTCGCTCGTTCCGTTCATCTTGGTGAACCGTTCCTTTGAACCCGTTAGTTCGCGAACGACCCATCTCTATTCGCCACGCACCGCAAAGTGGCTGCTGCAGTACAGGTTAGATTTCAGTAGCAGAGGGTCTGCTGCAGCTTTGCGAAGCTATAACAACCCTTAAATCTCTCCGGGACCACTATGGACATACTTTTCACGTCATACGAGACCGTGCTAAAAAGTAATGCCTCCAAATTTTTTAAATTCTGTTCTTAATATCGATTGAGATATCACATATCGCGCATACTACCCATTCGATTCTCCGGCTTCGCTGATGCAAGTTTGTAGCAGCTGTGGTAGTAGTAGCAGGGTTAGTAGTAGTGGTAGTTTTATTTATCCCTAGATCTCTTTTACAAGGACACTAGACATGTCTGGGTATACAATTTAAGAATAACAAAAGTAAAGTAATTCAGATACACAGACATTTACAGCCTCACAGATATAGAATGACAAGGATGAGATAATAGTCGTTGGTGACCTTATAGTAGGAACCATCCCAGCATTTGCCTGAAATAATTTAGGGTAACCACAGAAGTTGCGGGCCTCTACCACTAGAGGGCTCCAAATGGAAGGTTGTTACATGGTGGTGCATAACGTAACTGTGTCGCTGCGCCACAAAAAGCTCAGAAAACTGAAAGCAAGAATTACGAAGAGTTCGTCCACACATGGAGCACTCTCTCCTTCAGGATGACAATGCCAGAGCGTTGCATCTGTAACAATCCGACGTTTTAAGGTTACTGTCACCGACCTTCCTTCATACAGTCCAACCTAGGCACAACCCGATTTTCATTTGTTTTCAAAACTTAAAAAAAAAAAGTCTTGCAAGACTTCATATTGATAGCGATGAAGTGGTGTAAGCAGAGATGAGGTTGCGGCTCCGTCAACAGAGTTATACACTCTACAGGGACCGATTCAAGAAATTGGTTTCTTGTTGGTAGAAATGGGTTCGTCGCCAGGGTGACTATGTTTGGAAATAAATATGAAAGACATGAAAAATACAGATGCAAAAGTTAATAAAGTTAGTTTTATTAAAAAAACGGTTTAAGAGTTTTCATTTAAAAAATTCGGAAGCATTACTTTTCAACACGCTCTCGTATATTACGTCCCTTTGTACGAAGAGGAGAAAGTAATTTGCATTACCTGTCATTCACAAAACTGGGAGTTAAAGTTAAAGAGTGCTGGGAGCCAGTCGCTTTCGAGTAAGTGCCATAATATTGTTCAAATGTGTGTGAAAGCTTATGGGACTTAACTGCTAAGGTCATCAGTCCCTAAGCTTACACCTTACTTAACCTAAATTATCCTAAGGACAAACACACACTCCCATGCCTGAGGGAGGATTCGAACCTCCGCCGGGACCAGCCGCACAGTCCATGACTGCAGCGCCATAATATTAATAATGGTAACTGTCGGCAGTATGAAACTGGGAAACCTCTTTATGTAAATTCGTGCGTCGGAGTGTAATTCAATGATATACAGCATAACAAAGTGCGTGACGAAAGATCGAGACACGGAAACAAGAGCGTGTGGTGACAATCGGGTCGATAGACTTGTTGCTGCCGGACATAGCGTGAGTTAAAAGGGTGGGTTGTACTGGAATTCACAGACTGTGAACAGTGCAGCTATAGCTGTGAACTTCGTGCAGTATTTCCCAAAAGATAATAGTTATTATGAGAGCAACCAACAAACTCCAGTAGTTAAGTCATTACACTGGTGAACGGAAGTTGCGAATGTCATGGAACAGCACAGTACAAAACTCTGGCAAAACGTACGTGAAAGAATTGTAGGGCAACCTTCCAAATAAACGATCTTTCGCGTACTTGTGCGGTAGGAATATACATAAATCAACGGACCAATTCACTTAATTAAAGGTGTCACAGCAAATAGCGGCTGTGAAAGTGTTTGCAGTTTATTTAAAACTGTAGTGGATTTGTTTGGATAGTGTGTGTGGAGCAAGAAATGACCTACTAATCTACTGAAACTGAAGTTAAAAATGTAAGCTATGATGTTGGTAAGGGAAAAATGTTGATCACCAATACATATTCAGCTTGCGCGAGAAGGAGACGCGACGTTCCTATCATCCGAGTCGGCGACAATATCCTGGGATGAATCGCAACTAATCCACCGAGTCCCATGATGTGAGGCCTCGACGTACCGTCCATATGAAGAGAACAGTATTCGGCAGACTCCTTGCTGCTATTGGAGGCAAAAAAGGCTAAGACTCCTAGTCTTGCATGTTTTGCAGCCAGCAAGTGAGCACATAGTCTCTTGTCTTATGCGAAACAGCGTAACTGTCAGGCCATGTCAGAGGGGTGTGCTTCGAAGGTTAACGGTGGCTTTGCGTGCCACGCTAGTGGAATCGATGTACGTTATATCAGATCGAACTATCCAATAAACAGCTACATTTGTTTTAAGATGCGATATACAGCTACAACATATTTGTTGTAAGAGGTAATATAAACAAAAGATTGAATAGTAAATAAAAAAGTTCCAGGTCAAAAACAGGCTAGTGGATACCTGGCGAAGGGAGTGGAGTTAAGTGATTAACTTTAGAGAGATATTAATAATGGACCACGTCAAACTCAGTCAAGGCATGGTATACTCCTTAACTGGACGTGAACCTTATCGCACATATTTACAACGTATGAAACTCAGATGGAGATGAATGTTCATGGGCACATTACGTGTTCTAACCTTTCGAAATATGAGGGTACATCCAGTATCGTCGAATATGATCGTTTTCTTGGTTGTGCTTCTATTGTGCAGGGAGGCCTAATGTTGTATGGGCATCCTCAGGTCCAATTCTTTGAACACGGCATAGTCACTGGTCAACGTTATTGGGCGCTCTATTCTTTCCCTATGTGCGTCTTTTTAGGGGCACATTCGGCCATGGCTTCATTTTTATGGATGATAATGCGCGACCGCACCGAACTGCGGAGGTGAAACGAGAGGATAGCCGGTGAATGGACTGGCCTGCTACTTCGCCGGACTTAAATACCATCGAGCACCTGTGGTATGCCGTGGCGGGATGTACTGCAGCACTTCTACATGCACCAACGGCCATCCACCAGCTGCCAACCGCTCTGGTGCAGGAATGGAACACATTATCAGAGAACTCCTTACCAACCTTGTGGCCATCATGGGAGCGGGTTGCAGAGCATGCACTACCGTCGGTAGTCATCACACACTCCGTTTAGATCCATGTCCCGCCATTTGTAATGTCCGGGGCATCTCAGAAATCGCGGCGGATTCATTGTAATTTCTGTTCTACTCATTACGTATTTCTTAGTTACCTTCAGTACTATGCTGTACTAGTTCTTCCTATGGATGGTCCAAGCTACATCGTGTTATGTTAGTTGGCAGTGGTACATCATGAGAAAACTACTTTGGTTCTTAAGTTTTGCACACCAGTGTACTTTGTAAAGCTGGTGCCCCGCAGTATCTAAAAATAATGTCGTAGTTCACCACCAACAGCTGATAAGAAATAATTCTTTATTGCGATCAGTTACACTCCTCAAACCACCATCAGGTATTTTTAAGACACTAAACCAGCTTACATGGCGAAATAAAACCTATACCGTTCCAAATAACATGTTGGCGATCCTAAAGTGACGCGGGGTATAAATACACTGAAGAGCCAAAGAAACTGGTACACCTGCCTAATATCGGGTTGGGCCCACGCGAGCACGCAGAAGTGTCACAACACGACGTGGCATGGACTCCACTAATGTCTGAAGTAGAGCTGGAGGGAATTGACCCCAGGACTCCTGCAGGGCTGTCCATAAATCCGTAAAGATATGCTCAGTAATGTTCATATCTGTGGAACCTGGTGGTCAGAGGAAGTTCCTGGAGCCACTCTGTAGCAATTCTGGACATGTGGGGTGTCGCATTGTCCTGCTGGAATTGCCCATATCCGTCGGAATGCACAATGGAAATGAATGGATGCAGGTGATCAGACAGGATGCTTACGAACGTATCACCTGTCAGAGTCGGATCTAGACGTATCAGGGGTACCATATCACTGCAATTGCACACACCCCACACCATTACAGAGCCTCCACCGGGTTGAACAGTCGCCTGCTGACATACAGGGTCCATGGATTCATGAGGTTGTCTCTATACTCGTACACGTCCATCCGCTCGATTTGAAACAAGATTACTCCGACCAGACAACATGCTTCCAGTCATCAACAGTTCAATGTCGGTTTTGACGGGCCCAGGCGAGGCGTAAAGCTTTGTATCGTGCAGTCATCAAGGGTAGACGAGTGGGCCTTCGACTCCGAAAGCCCATATTGATGACGTTTCGTTGAATGGTTCGCTCGCTGACACTTGGTGGTAGCAATTTGCGGAAAGGCTGGACTTGTGTCACGTTGAACGATTCTCTTCTGTCGTCGTTGAGCCCGTTCTTGCAGGATCTTTTTTCGGCCGCAGTGATGACGGAGATTTGATTGCTGATATTCATGGTGCACTCTTGAAATGGTCGTACGGGAAAATCCCCACTTCATTGCTACCTCGGAGGTGCTGTGTCCCACTGCTCGTGCGCCGATTATAACGCCTAGTTCAAACTCACTTAAATCTTGATAACATGCCATTGTAGCAGCAGTAACCGATCATCTACAAGCGTTGCCGACCGCTGTGCCGTATTCTGCCTGTTTACATCTCTCTTTATTTGAATACGCATGTCTTTACCAGTTTCTTTGGCGGTTCAGTGTAAAATAAATATACATAGGCCTACAGAACTAAGTCGAAGACTTGCTAGACACGTAATGTGTGCAATTCGTGGATAATTTTCTGAGAAGTGAGCAATATACTTGTTTCAAAGATAATATATTGGCATTTCAGAGCGCATTAGCAATAAATGTTACGATGTGGCCTTACGACGCATGAGTAACACGAAAACTGATTCGGTTCAAAAATGGCTCTGAGCACTATGGGACTCAACTGCTGAGGTCATTAGTCCCCTAGAACTTAGAACTAGTTAAACCTAACTAACCTAAGGACATCACACACATCCATGCCCGAGGCAAGATTCGAACCTGCGACCGTAGCGGTCTCGCGGTTCCAGACTGCAGCGCCAGAACCGCGCGGCCACTTCGGCCGGCAACTGATTCGGTTTGACTGCGCAGTATACAAAGAAATTAAGACTGACCGTTAACAAAATCTCTGGAGTGAGATAGACTGTAATACGGATACCGAGGGAAGTTGCAGCACGATACACTCGTATTCTGGAGTATGTTGGTTTAAATCCCTGGCCAGTCAGTTTTGGCCGGCCGTTGTGGCCGAGCGGTTCTAGGCGCTTCAGTCCGGAACCGCGCTGCAGGTCGCAGGTTCGAATCCTGCCTAGGGCATGGGTGTGTGTGATATCCTTAGGTTAGTTAGGTTTAAGTAGTTCTAAGTCTAGGGTACTGATGACCTCAGATGTTAAGCCCCATAGTGCTTAGAGCCATTCAACCATTTTTGAGCGATTCAGTTTTAGATTTCTTGCATTTTCCGTAAGTCGCTTCAATAAAGCGCGGCAAAGCCGGTTTTCTCCTCATTCCCAGCTGTTACCCCATCTCTAATGACCACGTCACCGACGTAACGTTAACCCCTATAATATGAATGCACCGAAACTCGCGCTAGCTGTTCGCACACAGCGGATTTCTGTTATGCAAGACGAATGCTGTTAGACATCGGCCAACAATGAAATGAAAAATGTTGAAGGAACCACAGTTGGGAAAAAAAGAAGGGTTCGTTCAATGGTTTACTATAAAGTGAATGATAATGGTGAACTGTAGAAGGTAATCAGAAGGCCCATTAGACAAAAATGACACTATTAGAAGTTAGCGTTACTTTGGTTTTACTATTCATAGTACATTTCGGAAAATGTTATTGAGACAGTGGCAATCTACAATCGCATTGAATGGAGATTATGCCGAAAAATATGGATTTGTAGCCAAAAGAGTGGGGACTAATGTGGTGTATTTGAATCCTGAATAAAACTAACCTGCTTTCAGAGATAAATTTACTGCCAGTACTTATTCAACGCCCCTCGTAATAGGAGTTCAAGTGATAGCGAAGGTGATAACGAGTCATAATGGTCCTCTATTTATTCATGAAGAGCATCTGAAACAAGTGCTGGCGAGTTTACTAAAATATAATAAGTGATGCGAATAGCAGCATTTATCGAAAGCGCTTACGCTTGACGTCTTCAGAGAAGAACGACTCGAGAGGGAGTGTGAGTACTGTAATTAGTATAAGAGGGTTAAATGTAAATTTATGGTGGATGTGGCGAGAAGCTAACGTCAGCTGCATCGGGACATTACGCGCTATCGGTGGCGATGAGTGAAAATGTAGACCAGACCGGGATTCGAACCCGGTATCTCCTGCTTACTAGACAGGGGCGTTAACCACTACGCCATCCGGGACACAGTATCATCGCCCCTGCGCATACTTATCTCAGCACGGCTCGCGGCCGATGCACACCCCCGCCGAGCGCCACCTATCGCAATTCCTGTCCCCTTCCTCCATGCTCGCTACTCCGAGATTCTCACGGGAGGAAGGAAGTACTTGTGCATCCGCAATGAAGAAGGTCTAGGTGACAGACATCACGCATTCATATAGTATAAGAGGAGACTCGTACGCAAAAACCGTTACATTAAGAATTTACGAGAGATTAACATGTTACCGTAATACTTTCAAGAAGTGTACTCGTATACTTGATTGCATAACATAAGACTGGACTTGAAGAGCAGACAATGACCTCATCGTAACTACGAGATAAGGAGAAGATGAAGCATTGTGAATGCTTAAGCAATCGATGTTCCCGGATACAAGCTGATCTTAAGTCTCGATAATGAAAGCCCTTTAATTTTTCATGGCTAACTGCTCCCGTGCAAAATGCGAAGAGTTTAAAACGCTCAACTATTATTCGTGAATCGTGGGGTGCAAATCGCAATTCTGAATTGGGTTTCGCCATGATTTGTATATGCATCACCGAGGCAAATGTCTGGATTGTTCCATCAACAAGACCCAGTCTTTGATCAGGCATACTAGTGTGCACCCCTAGTGACGCTGTTGATGACTCATCACCCTATAAAGGCGTTTAAGATTACATAAAGAAAATTTCAAGTTTCTAATAATGAATATTTACGAAACGTAATGAATTTTCACTAGAACCATTCACTCATTTTGTCTGAACGCCGTTTCTTCGTATTTTCGCTCCCCCCTCTTCCGTATCGGGTCACTTTATGACACGTGCTACGGTGGAACACATTCTTTATCACATAGAACATATAGATATCTACATCTACATCCATACTCCGAAAGCCACCTGACGAAGTATTTTGAATACCTCTATCGGCACTCCCTTCTATTCCAGTCTCGTATTGTTCGTGGAAAGAAAGATTGTCGGTATGCCTCTGTGTGGGCTCTAATCGCTCTGATTTTATCCTCATGGTCTCTTCGCGAGATATACGTAGGAGGGAGCAATATACTGCTTGACTCCTCGGTGAAGGTATGTTCTCGCAACTTCAACAAAAGCCCGTACCGAGCTACTGAGCGTCTCTCCTCCAGAGTCTTCCACTGGAGTTAGTCTATCATCTCCGTAAAGCTTTCGCGATTACTAAATGGTCCTGTAATAACGAAGCGCGCTGCTCTCCGTTGGATCTTCCCTATCTCTTCCATCAACCCTAACTGGTACGGATCCCACACCGGTGAGCAGTATTCAAGCAGTGGGCGAACAAGTGTACTGTAACCTACTTCATTTGTTTTCGGTTTGCATTTCCTCAGGATTCTTCCGATGAATCTCAGTCTGGCATCTGCTACACCGACGATTAATTTTATATGGTCATTCCATTTTAAATCACTCCTAATGCCTACTCCCAGATAATTTATGGAATTAACTGCTTGCAGTTGCTGACCTGCTATATTGTAGCTAAATGATAAAGTATCTTTCTTTCTATGTATTCGCAGCACATTACACTTGTCTACATTGAAATTCCGTTGCCATTCCCTGCACCATAAGTCAATTTGTTGCTGATCCTCCAGCTTTTCAGCACAATTTTCCATTGTTGCAACCTCTAGATATACTACAGCATCATCCGCAAAAAGCCTCAGTGAACTTCCGATGTCACCCACAAGGTCATTTATGTATATTGTGAATAGCAATGGTCCTACGACACTCCCCTGCGGCACACCTGAAATCACTCTTACTTCGGAAGACTTCTCTCCATTGAGAATGACATGCTGTGTTCTGTTGTCTAGGAACTCTTCAATCCAATCACACAATTGGTCTGATAGTCCATATACTCTTACTTAGTTCATTAAACGATTGTGGGGAACTGTATCGAACGCCTTGCGGAAGTCAAGAAACACGGCATCTACCTGGGAACCCGTGTCTATGGCCCTCTGAGCCTCGTAGACGAATAGCGCGAGCTGGGTTTTACACGATCGTCTTTTTCGAAACCCATGCTGATTCCTACAGAGTAGATTTCCAATCTCCAGAAAAGTCATTATACTCTAACATAATACGTGTTCCAAAATTCTACAACTGATCGACGTTAGAGATATAGGCCTATAGTTCTGTACATCTGTTCGACGTCCCTTCTTGAAAACGGGGATGACCTGTGCCCTTTTCCAATCTTTTGGAACGCTACGCTCTTCTAGAGACCTACGGTACACCGCTGCAAGAAGGGGGGCAAGTTCCTTCGCGTACTCTGTGTAAAATCGAACTGGTATCCCATCAGGTCCAGCGGCCTTTCCTCTTTTGAGCGATTTTAATTGTTTTTCTATCCCTCTGTCACCTATTTCGATATCTACCATTTTGTCATCTGTGCGACAATCTAGAGAAGGAACTACAGTGCGGTCTTCCTCTGTGAAACAGTTTTGGAAAAAGACATTTCGTATTTCAGCCTTTAGTCTGTCATCCTCTGTTTCAGTACCATTTTCGTCACAGAGTGTCTGGACATTTTGTTTTGATCCACCTACCGCTTTGACATAAGACCAAAATTTCTTAGGATTTTCTGCCAACAGTACATAGAACATTACTTTCGAATTCATTGAACGCCTCTCGCATAGCCCTCCTCACACTACATTTCGCTTCGTGTAATTTTGGTTTGTCTGCAAGACTTTGGCTATGTTTATGTTTTCGGTGAAGTTACCTTTGCTTCCGTAGCAGTTTTCTAACTCGGTTGTTGTACCACGGTGGCTCTTTTCCATCTCTTACGATCTTGCTTGGCACATACTCATCTAATGCATATTGTACGATGGTTTTGAACTTTGTCCACTGATCCTCAAGACTATCTGTACTTGAGACAAAACTTCAGTGTTGAGCCGTCAAGTAATCTGAAATCTGCTTTTTGTCACTTTTGCGAAACAGGAAAATCTTCCTACCTTTTTTAATATATCTATTTAATATTTCTATTTACTGCTGAAATCATCGATGCAGTAATCGCTTTATGATCGCTGATTCCCTGTTCTGCGTTAACTGTTTCAAATAGTTCGGGTCTGTTTGTCACCAGAAGGTCTAGTATGTTATCGCCACGAGTCGGTTCTCTGTTTAACTGCTCAATGTAGTTTTCAGATAATGCACTTAAAAAAATTTCACTGGATTCTTTGTCCCTGCCACCCGCTATAAACGTTTGAGTCTCCCAGTCTGTATCTGGTAAATTAAAATCTCCACCCAGAACTATAACATGGTCGACAAATCTACTCGAAATATTTTCCAAATTTTCCTTCAGATGCTCTGCCACAACAGCTGCTGAGCCAGGGAGCCTATAGAGACATCCAATTACCATGTTTGAGCCTGCTTTATCCGTGACCTTCAGTCAAATTATTTCACATTTGGGATCTCCCTCAATTCCCTTCGATATCATTGCACTTTTTATCGCTATAAACATGCCTCCCCCTTCACTGTCCAGCCTGTCTCTGCGGTATACATTCCAATCTGAGTTTAGAATTTCATTACTGTTTACATCTGGTTTCAGCCAACTTTCCGTCCCTGGTACTATGTGGGCATTGTGTCCGTTTAATAATGAGAGCAGTTATGGGACCTTTCTATAGACGCTCCTTCAGTTTACTATTATCACATTAATATTGTTATATCCTGTTGCGTTTTGCCTACTACAACCTTGTCGCGTCTCAGGAGACGTCTTGTCGGGCCTAGGGAGGGAATTCTCTAACCTAGAAAACCCACATGTGCACTCCACATGTACTCCGCTACCCTTGTAGCCGCTTCCTGCGTGTAATGACTTGAAAGTTCACTTTTCCAGTCCGCACCATGTCGTCATAAATTATAAAACACACAAAGAGAATAATCCTGATAGTCCAGGTTCAAACCAATCCGTCAATAGTCTGTAGAAAGCAATCCAAAGTGTAATTCAGTTGAAATTATGTAAACAGCCAAGTTACAAAACTACAGTGTCAGCGATGTAGAGTACAGTACAATTCGAAGTGCCTTGTAACGACCCAGTAGTCGCGTTTTATCTCCATCTTGATGTCAGCAGCCTGGCGCCTCTCAACGGCCTCCGGAGAAGTCGTTGGGAGAGGACATCGCAGTGCGTCGATCTCGCTGTGGGGTGCCAGAGATATAGCACTCTTCTTATTTAATTACTTCGATTTTTATTTTCTTTCTTTTTTATGGAATTATTAAAACATAAAATGTGAACGAAGAGCGACAGTTTTCATATACCGATAGTTGTAAGATTTCTCTGTGTATATATCGATTCCCTCGTACATTCTGGTTTTCATCTACATCTACGTGATTACTCTGCTATTCATAACAAAGTGCCTGGCAGAGGGTTCAAGGAACCACCTTCAAGCTGTCTCTCTAGCGTACAGCTCTCCAACGGCGCGCGGACAAAACGAGCACTTAAATTTTTCTGTGCGAGCCCTGATTTCTCTTCTATTATCGTCATAATCATTTCTCCCTATAAAGGCGGGTGCTAACAGAATGTTTTCGCAATTGGAGGAGAAAACTGGTGATTGAAGTTTCATGAGAAGATCCCGTCGCAACGAAAAACGTCTTTGTTTTAATATTTGCCACTCCAATCCACGTATCATGTCTGTGGCACTATCTCCCCTATTTCGCGATAATACAAAACGAGCTGACCTTCTTTGAACTTTTTCGATGTCATCCGTCAGTCCCACATGATGCGGATCCCATACCGCACAGTAATATACTCCAGGATAGGGCGGACAAGCGTGGTGTAAGCAGTCTCTTTACTAGACCTGTTGGACCTTCTAAGCATTCTGCCAATGAATCGCAGTCTTTGCTTTGCTCTACCCACAATATTATCTATGTGATCGTTCCAATTTAGGTTATTTGTAATTGTAATCTCTAAGTATTTAGTTGAATTTACAGCCTTCAGATTTGTGTGACTTATCGCGTAATCGAAATTTCGGGGTCAATTGCCACTCTTCACACCATACAGACATCTTATCTAAATCATTTTGCAAGTCGTTTTGGTCATCTGATGACTTTGCAAGACGGAAAACGACAGCATCATCTGCATAAATCTAAGAGGGCTCCTCAGATTGTCTCCTACGTCGTTAATAAAGAGGGCCTATAACACTTCCTTGGGAAACGCCGGATATTACTTCTGTTTTACTCGATGACTTTCCGTCTGTTGCTACGAACTGTGACCTTTCTGACAGGAAATCACGAATCCAATCGCACAACTGTGGTGATATTCCATAGGCACGCAGTTTGGTTAAAAGACGGCTGTGACGAACGGGGTTGAAAGCCTTCTGGAAATCTAAAAATATGGAATCAATTTCCTCATCTTTCTGTGAGCGAGCGGTTGTATGTAATTGCTAAATGTGGAGCTATTGTAGCAGCATACTCTGAAGGGAACCTGACTGGTATATAATCTTGACCAGACGACTTGCCTTTATTGAGTGATTTGAGCTACTTTGCTACACCGAGGATATCTACTTCTATGTTTATCATCTTGGCAGTTGTTCTTGACTGGAATTCAGGAATATTTACTTCTTCTTCTTTGGTGAAGGAATTTTGGAAAATTGTGTTTAATAACTTTGTTTTAGTGGCACTATCATCAGTGACTTCACGGTTGATATCGCACAGTGAAGGTATTGATTGCGTCTTGCCACTGGTGTGTTTTATTTATGACCAGCATCTCTTTCGGTTTTCTGCCAGATTCCGAGACAGAGTTTCATTGTGGAAATTATTAAAGGCATCTCGCATTGAAGCGCGCGCTATATTTCGAACTTCTGCAAAACTTTGCCTATCTTTTAGTTATCTTCCTCCATAATCATATCTCCATTATTCAGTACGTTTTGGATTATTCTTTAAGCAAGCCTAATCTAATCTTTACATCCATAATGTGACGGTCTAATTGTGTCTCTTGACATCACCTGTCTTTTTATATACTCCTAGATCTATTCCTAAATTTAATGGTTATTTTGTCAATTGATGTTCTTCTACCTCATAAAGTCCGTAGAGCATCTTCTGCTATCTGTAATGATAAAGCTTAGGTCGCTCAAATTGTGAACTTGCGTTATTTCGTCCTTTCTAATTATAGTATTTGCTGTTACTTCTATGTTTTCGCAAGATGTATTGTTTTTATTTACACTTCTGTGTAGCGTATTCTTCCATAATAATTTCTCATTTATTCATCTGCATATTACTTCCTCCATCAGAAACCGCTGCGCAGCTAATCTGATATAATGTATTGTGGTTCAATGTATCAATGTACTCGTGGTATTTATGGTTCTATGAAAGTTTACACCTGGTGTTACGACTTAAGAGTTTTTATCTGATTTTTGATGAAGGAAAAAAGTAAATACAGGAACAAGGACCATTCTTTTCTATATATTCTGCTTTTCATCCTTTGATGCCCAAACTGTGAAAAACTTTACCAAAGAATTTGAAATTCGGGGAGTATATTACCAAAGTAACTAAAACCACAGTAATCCTTTGTAATGCATATATTTTGTTTAATTTAGTGCAAAACACACGTGAGACCTCTCAGTTCCGTCAGATGTTATCACCCCATCTGTCCGGGTTAGTTACTTAGTAGTACTTGGCTAAACAAATACCAAAAACTTAAAGAGAACATGGTTATTATGTTGAAATGTCTTGTCACACACACAGAAACACTATTTTTTCCTCATTCAGGAACAAGAAATCCCTACACACTTTATATTTTATGTGAGGTCGTGATTCAATAGTGTTAGTTGCACACACTTAAAAATGTCCTCTGTTGTGCACAATCACTGACCAGCGCATTCTTCTGTTGTTTAGTCTAACATCCTTATGCAGAGTAGAATCCTATACTTTTCTTCTCTTTGTTTGGCTCATTATGCTAGCACTGTTTCTTGGAGATGTGATTGCATGTTTTTCTTTCTCTTCTCCCACTTTCAGTGTCTTTCGTGGCCATCAAACCCTGTGCAATCGTTTCCTGAATTGTAACACAGGCATAGTTTAGTACAAATTACAATAGACTGCATATGTATCGATAAATGCTATATCAATAATGGCTCACAGTATTCTGGTCCACCATGCTGGTGACTTACGATCAGCATTGTACAAAGACCTGAGTTGATCTTCATAATCTACCCCTTCCATTTGTTTATTGTAATCTCTATCTAAGACGGGACATAGAATGTTTACATTTGTACCATTCTTTTGCTTTTTCCACTAACAGTGAATGTTTCATTCCCACGGTAACTGAAGGCAAGTGTCGCACTTCTGCCTCCTCCCGCTTGATCATAGAGATTCCCAAATAAGCAATTCTATGGTCAAACTCACCTCTTTTTAATTGTTTGGCGTCTGTCAACAGAAGCATACCTTTCTTCTCTTCTGATTGTCCAACAAGCAAGTATGTTGTATATTTTTAGAATCTTAAGCAAATGAAGGGCCGCAAAGGAATTATCGAAATATACAAATCAAATGGTTCAAATGGCTCTGAGCACTATGGGACTTAACATCTGTGGTCATCAGTCCCCTAGAACTTAGAACTACTTAAACCTAACTAACCTACTGACATCACACACATCCATGCCCGAGGCAGGATTCGAACCTGCGACCGTAGCAGTCCCGCGGCGAAATATACAAGACAGCTTTTTCTCCTCAGATGTTTTGTCAGCTTCAGAACTACTTTTTCTGTTCGTATTCTGAGAAAAACCATATGGCTGCGATAAATGAATATGGTAATTTAATATAGCTGATAAATAAACATTTCACGCAAAGTCATAATATTGTAATTACGTCATGTTTTGCGAAAAAACAAAGCCATGTAAATGAAGAACGCAAATGTACAAAACCGCCTTTGATGGCCTGATGGGACTTGAAAGTCCTACACTCATTTTATAACCTACTCATATTGAAAGAACATTATTACATTAATGTTTTAAAACACTAGAAAGTGAGCGGGATTTTTAAGTCCACATAACGGACGGGAAATGGTTAAGGAAAGATGTCCAGTATTTCCCGTGAACGAAATTATTGTATTAAAACCTTAACTTCCGTCTGTTGGTGTTCTCAGGGCTAATATGGTCTCTCATCTTCCTACTGCGATTTTATGAGTATCCATGGAAATGCTTTCGCAGCATGTGTAATCTGGCTGAGTGTTCTTTAATGCCGGCCGGGCTGGCCGAGCGGTTCTAGGCTCCACAGTCTGGAACCGCGCGACCACTATGGTCGCAGGTTCGAATCCTTCCTCGGGCATGGATGTGTGTGATGTCCTTAGGTTAGTTAGGTTAAAGTAGTTCTAAGTTCTGGGTGACTGATGACCTCAGTAGTTAAGTCTCATAGTCCTCAGAGCAATTTGAACCTTTTTTTTTCTTTAATACCTTTCAAATTTAGATTTGCTGCCAAAAAGTGTTAATAATTCCAGAAACTATTTCTTTCAGTTTTGTTTCATAAGTTTTCCCTGGTATACTATATTGGGCGATAGTAAATCTCTGAGAGCTGGCAGCGCTGTAGTTAACTTTCAACTGCTCAGTGAAAAGGCTACTGCAATATTGATTCAAAACTGTAGTTACCTAGAACTGTGACGAAACAGAGGCATTGCTACGAAAAGGTTACAAAAATATATCGTTAATCAGCCGCGCTGAGCTCACTTAAACTGCCACGAATCATAGAAGGAGCAAGGAAAGCTGGAAGGTGAAACACTGAGATGTTGCAAATAATCAGCAAAAATGTTGACAGAAGAGTGTTTCTGGTTATAAATAGAATTTTCGAGTGAGCTGTCACCACTCGCAACCATTTTAATGCCTTGGGAAGAAAACTATGCCCAGTGACTGGAAGAGAGAACAGCTCACACTCGTCTACAGAAATTGCAACAAAACTGAGCCACGAAACTAACGCCTCACCTTTGGTTGTAGCAGAACTTTAGAACATACATTGAGTTCAAATATTATAGTTTTCGAGGAGCAAAGTACACTCTTATCACTGATTTTAGAAACGCTCAACATGTAAAACGCCTGCGATGATAGACGTGGCCTTAGAGATGATCAGATAGATTCTGAATTCCCAAGTTTTCGCAAGACTTTCAACATTTCCCTGACGACTGCTTTATTGGAAACTTTTATTTGGAGAACCTAGCCAGGACTGAATCTAGATTGAGAATTTCATTCCAAGACGAAGTGCGGCATTTACTGATACAGAGATGTTTGCACCACAGGGGAGCGGTAACTACTGTTCATATTAAGCTTTCATGCCTGTTTCGATCGTGATAGTTGCAGTTTAAGGCTTTTAGAAGAAGATGTGGTAACCTATGAAGACGTGTTACTTGATAAAAATTGCAACAAAATGTAGCTACATCCGGACAAAATATTAACTTGGTATCAAGACTGGCACCTAATTATTCATATAACGCTGTACACTTTACGAAGATAAAAATGTGGTAGTCTTTGATGACACCCTAAAGGAATCTCATCTGACAACAATAAATAAGATCTTACCTTTATGACACCAATATGTAGCTATACTTTTTTATAAGAACAAGTGGATGTCATAAAGTCATTGATAGGATGTTGCGTTGTAAGAGGGCGTTTAAAAGTTTTAGCTTCCTATACAGGATTACTGCTCAAGTGTGCGGGATCCTAAAAAGTTTAGACTGATAGGGTGAACTGACCGAGAGCGTATTGTGAGGACATATGCTTGTTTGACTGACGGAATAAATTTGGAGAACTGCTTCGAATTTGAAGTTGCCAGGTATTTGAACCAAGATGCTCAAAACCTCGCGACAGCTTCCTGAAATAAATAAAGAACTCGTTTGTATGGTGGACTCTCTGAATGTTCATCAGTCCCTTACAGATAGATCCCACAATAACTTACAGGAATCAGTTATGTGTTGCTGAGTCATCTGAACGGTATACCGCAATTACGTGGAAAGAATGAATTTACAGGTGTTAATTTAATTTGATGAGCATCTGTGGACGAGTTCACATAACAGAAATAGTATGTTTAGAGTAACAGCAGAAATAAGTTCTTAATATTTTTACTCTTCGTATGGAACATGGCATTTCATCAATCTTGTATGGGAGATAAGGAGTTGACAAGAAGGAACTTTCCTAGCGTTGATTCAAAATTACTATCTTTCAGTAATTTTATTTCGTTATGAAAGTGATCGAAGATTTTGGTAGTAGCATTACTGATCCCGTCCCGAGCTAAACATAGTCTTCATGAAGAGTTTTGAATGCCATTTTTCACTGGTATGGGCATTAGGGACGTCGTTACTCCTTCTGACTTGGACTAGGGTATGTACAACAAGTTACGTAATACGAGTGCATCTATTTCCTTCAACAGTTGTCTTTAAGATGATTTTGGATGAGCACAGTTCGGATAACGAAGAAAAATTAATGATGACAGCAAGTATGGAGGCAATCAAATTTATCATTCTCTAATCGTGGATGGAAAAATAGGATATCTAATGCATGAAGTTTTAATGAATGTTGTGCGGAAACATGTACGTTACTCGCTAATCTAGTATCGATGTCTGCAATGTGTCCAAATGGTTTTGACTGCTAGAGTAAGCGTCCACTAATGCTTCCTGCGCGCAGTTTTTCCACATGTCGCCACTTTCATCTGGAATCATTCTAAATTAATGTTGCTCGAAGAGCCCACGGGTGTACTGCCGGTCCAAAGTGTCCAAAGGGCACTTTTTAATATTTCGGCGATCAGACATGTCGCCATCGCCAGGTGCGCTGACGAACTGAGCTCCTGTTGCCGTTGCCGTTAACATGGTGGGCAGTTGCCCATTTAATTTTTGAAGGGTCAGTGGACTTTCCCATTATGCCTTCTGTCTGAGCTAGGGTGTTTTGAAATGTTGTTGTTAGTCCTTGTGTTATGTTGTGTGTGCTGTGTATCCGTTATTGTGTGCATGTTCTTATACTCGAAAATGGCGAGTTAGTGTGTTCTTGGGATGTTTGTAATTTTCATGTAGCGGGTCAGAGCCCAGGGTAGAAATGAGTAGGTGTGGCGAGGTTTCAGAAGATGCGTAGAATGTTTGTGTTTTTTGTTGTATGCATTGTGTTATGGTGGGGATGTTTGTATTGTGGTGGATGACTCTGTTGGAGGCGAACCATAGAGCGGCGGTGATAATCCTGAGAGCCTTGTTCTGCAGGATCTGGATCTTTTTTAAGTGGGTGTCTGCTGCCATACCCCAGACCTCACAACCATACAGTAGTGATGGAAGAACCACCATCTTCCATATAAGTAGTTTAGTTTTGGTGGTTAATCCATTACCCTTTAGTAATGGGTTTAAGTTATAAATACTACCCGAACCTCGATTACACACATCTGTGATGTGTGCATTCCACAGCAGTTTGGAATCAAATTTTAGGCCTAGGTACTTTACATCGTTACACCAGGGAAGGTTTCTCCCATCTATGGAGACTTGGCGGATTGGTGGTCTCCTTCTGGTTGTAAACATAATTGCATTACATTTGTCCGCATTTACTTTAATTTTCCAAATGTTACACCATTGAGTTATCACCTCTAGATGCCTATTTAGATTTATTGTTATGTAATTGAGGTTTGGGTGAGTAGAGTAGACGGCAGTGTCGTCTGCAAATAGAGCTATTTGAGTGTTGGGACGTTTAGGAATGTCATTTGTATATATACTATAGAGGATTGGTCCCAACACTGAGCCTTGGGGGACACCTGCTTCTATAGTCTTAAGCCTACTTTTACATTTTGCTAAACTTACGTAGAATTTTCTATTTACTAGGAAAGAAGCTATGATTTTAGTAATGTGAAGTGGGCATTCGTATTGGTGGAGCTTATAGATGAGCCCATTATGCCAGACTCGGTCAAAGGCTTTTTCAATATCCAGGAACACTGCTCCCATGCTGTTAACATCTGCCCTTGCCTTACAGACCTGCTCGATTACTCGGGTGGCTTGGGATATTGTGCCATACCCAGCACGGAAACCGAATTGCTCTGGGATGGTAATGTTTTTGTCGGTGAGGAAGGATTGGAGTGATTTTAGGATTAGGCGTTCAAGAATTTTAGCTTGGAAACTTAGGAGTGAGATAGGACGATAGTTTTGAGGAAAGAGGGGATTTTTGTTTGGTTTAGGGATGGTGATTACTTTAGCTGTTTTCCAGCAGGATGGGAAGTACATCAGTTTCAGGCAGGAGTTGAATATCGTTGTGAGGTAGAGGAGAGCTGGGGGAGGTAAGTTTTTGAGCTACAGGGGCTTTACGCCGTCGGGACCGGGTGATTTAGCATTGCCGAGCCCTTTTATGACTGAGCAGACTGTTTGGCAAGTGACAGGTGCGAAAGACGTCGTCGGCACTCTCCGCAGTATCCTTGGGACCTCCCTCTCGACTATATCTTCCTGGTTGTCAGCCGCTTCGTCGTCGACGATGTGTTCCTGGAATTGGAGTTCCAGTTAGTTGGCCATGGCCTCCGTCTTGTCTTGCGTGTCGTGTACGAGGCCATTTTCTCCGTGGAGTGGTTGCAAACTCCTCGGTTTCTCTCTTCTTGATTTGACAATCCACCAGAATTTCTGGGGGTTGTCTTTTGTGTCTCTTAGCGTGTTTTCCCAGCGGGTACTTCTGTACTCCGCTAGTGTGACTCTTAGCTCTTCAGCTAGGCTGTGCATTATTCGTCGATCGATCGGATCGCGATAGTCCTGCCAGCGCTTCCTGTATCTCCTTTTTGTACTTATAAGTACACGGAGCTCCTCTGGCAGGTCCTGTCGCCTCCTCTCGTGACGAGTTCTTGTTGTGGTCTGCTTACAACATTCGTTGATTATGTTTGAAAAGTGAGTTACCGCCTCATCAACTTGGCGTTTTGTGTGTAGCTGCGGAACTACTTCTGTGTGCAGACCAACAAGTTCTGAATACCTCTCCCAGTCGGTTTCATATGTGTAGTAGGATCCACTGTCTCCATCATGCCCAGCCCCAGCTAGTTCAGCTGTTACTGGATTGTGGTCGGAGTCGAGCTGGTTTATAACTGTGGGATTGTATAGCCAGGGGAAGTTCTTGACTAGGAAGATGTCCAAGATGTCTGGCCTATGTTGTGCTACCCTGGGAAAGTGGGTTGGCTCTTCTGGTCCTCAGGAGGTAGTTCCTCAGGAATCTCCCACTGGCATTTATAGCTCTGCAACCCCATGATCTGTCTTTCGAGTTTAAGTCTCCAACAATGACGAGCCTTTCACCTAATCCTAGTATTATATCTAAGTCCCCTTCTGGGATGTTCCTGCCAGGAGGATTGTAGGTAGCGACTAGAACTAGTGGGTGTTGTCCTACTTTCAGCTCTATGGCTGTTGCTTCTACTCTTTCTAGTGGAGGGATTACTATTTGCCTATGTACTAACCTATTTTTGACTAAGACTAGTGTTCCGCCCCCTTGGCGATTTAACCTATCGTTCCTATATACTACATAGTTTCTAATGTTAAGGTTGTCCCGTGGGGATAGATGTGTCTCGTTAATGAGGGCAACATCTATGCCACAGTCATCTAGGAATAGTTCTACTGCTTGTTTTTCGTTCAGAATGCCATCGGCATTCCAGATTGATATAGTTAAGCTTCTTTGGGCTCTACGGTCCATTGAAGTATGACATGAAACCCTGAGCTATTACCATGATTTTACTGAATTTGTCGGGGGCATTTGCCAGTTGCTCTAGGGTGGATTTTACCGTTTGGAATAGTCTGGACACGTCGCAGTTTCCTAGGAGGCTCATGATTTGTGCGAGCATGTCCATTTGATTGGTTTGTGGTGGTGTAGGTATGTTCCAAGCTGACCTGCGTGGCGGTGCAGGTGCAGCGCGCCCGGCAGTCTTGGGAGTGGCGGTAGAAGTGGTGGTAGGGGCAGCAGCTGGCTGTTGTGCAGCCTGGGCTTGCTGACGACGGTTTTGTCTTAGGATTGGGAATTGGTTAGGTGTGAGATCCGGGGTTGGTTTAGGTGCTACTGTGTTTGCTTTTCGAGTGGTGTTAGCACTCATTTGTTGTATCATGGAAAGCCAAGCTGTGCATTTTCTGTAGTTGGCTGGGTGCGCCCCCTGGCAGTGGACGCACTTTGCCGGTGTCGTTCGCGGTTTAGTGCACAGATTGCTGAAGTGGTCACCGCCGCACTTGACGCAGCGGGGGTTTGCGTGACAATTCCGTGACCCATGGTTGAATCTCTGGCACCTGAAACACTGGGTAGGGCCATCTGATTTTTTGAATGATTCAATCCTACACTTAAAGTCGAGGAGGCGTTTGATCTTATAAATGGAGTCCCAGTTTGGACTCCTGGAGATGGTGACGCAGAAGATCGGCATTTTACCGATCTGCCGCGTTCCATCGACTTCCTCTACCTTTTTGTATGCCACAATGTTGTGGACTTCATAGTCTAGCTCCTGTATCGCGTCCTTGACCTGGACTTCTTCAGCTTCGATCGGGAGGTCTCTTACGATAACTTTCACGAACTGTTTAGGGTCCAGGTCGTACGTGTGGTATTGGATGTTTCTAATCTTTAGGCATTTTTCTACGTACTGGTAGTCATCTATATTGTCAAGTTGAATTTTTATACTATCTTTCCTGTATGCACACAGGATTTTGCTTTTGAGTCCAGGTTTGAGTGAGCTCCTGAGGGCAGGCGGCCGTCCTAAATCCCCTTCCCCCGCGAGGAGTTCTCTCCGCGGTCCGCGCCCGCGGCCGCGCGTCGGCGGTCCCTGAGAGGCTGGTGTCGGCATCTGTGGTGGCGTCGGTGTCACTGCCTCGTCCGCCCTGGTCGCTCGTTCGTTTTCTTTGCTGAGCCTCTTTTTAATTAGACTCAGTGCTGGTTCCTATACCTTGCTGAGGTTATAGCCGCAATCTCTGTTGATGAGTCCGTTCCTGCTATGAATTTCGGTAGCCTCTCTAACGACGCTGTCCCAGTATTTAGATGTCTGTGCCAAGACCCTGGTACATTGGTAGTCCATTTCATGATTTTCGGACAAACAGTGCTCTGCGACTGCCCACTTGTTGGGGTACATAAGTCGAGTGTGCCCCTGGTGTTCTCGGCAACGATCTTAGATGGTACGCACTGTCTGTCCAATGTAAGTCTTCCCACACTCACAGGCAATCTGGTATATGCGGCCTTCCGCAAACCGAGATCCCCAGCGGTCTAAGGCGCTGCAGTCATGGACTGTGTGGCTGGTCCCGGCGGAGATTCGAGTCCTCCCTCGGGCGTGGGTGTCTGTGTTCGTCCTTAGGATAATTTAGGTTAAATAGTATGTAAGCTTAGGGACTGATGACCTTAACAGTTAAGTCCCATAAGATTTCACACACATTTGAACATTTTTTTGAAACCGAGATCGTCTTTGACACTTCCCAATAATGCTCGTGTTTTATTGGGCAGGCAAAAGACAGATCCTACTCGGTGTTTCCTCAATATTCGTCCTATTTTCCCCGATAGTGCGCCAGTATACGGTATTTAGGCGATGGCTATCTCTTCCTCCTTGACTTCGTCCATCTCCACACGCTGTACTGTAGAGGTGAGGCGGAAAGCGCGTCTGATCTTCCATTCCGAGTACTCGTTTTCCCGAAATACAGTTTTGAGGTGTTATTTACATAATAACCTCACTATTACTATGTTGAAACGTATGAAAGAAGATGACACTTTCAGTGTGAATTGTCATTCTACAGTGGAGTGTACACTGACCTGAAACTTCATAGCAAACTATGACTGTGTGTCGCACCGGTATTCTAACCCGAGACCTTCACCTTTCACGGGTAGTTGCTCTACTGAGAGAGGTATCCAAGCAAGAATCGAGACCCGCCCTTGCAACTTTCCTTCCGCCAGTACCTTCCAGACTTCACAGAAGCCCTTCTGCATCCCTTGCGGAACTAGCACTCCTGTAAGAAATTATACTGCGGTAAAATGGCTTAATCAAGCCGCAGCCTAGGTTATTGTTTCAAGAATGAATGCGCTGATATGAAACTTCCTGGAAGATTAAAACTGTATGCCGGACCGGGACTTGAAACTGGGACTTTTTCCTCAAAGCAGTGAGGGTTGCTCGAAAGTCGTGCTTGAATAGCTCAGCCGGTAGAGCAACTGCCTGCGAAAGGTAAAGGTCCAAGGTTCGATTACCGAGGCTACGCACAGTTCTAATCTGCCACGAAGTATCAAGATAACACTTGCCAAATCTCAAAAATCGTTAAGTAAAACGTTTTGTTTTTATTGTATCTTTTTGCGGCGAAAAAAGGAAATAGAAAATCCAAATGTGGCAGAAACCTCTAAATTTTTTCCATACAACATATTTTCAGTAGGTGGATTTTTCTTATTTAAAATATTATATGAGCAATTTAGGGAAAAACAAAGGTTATACCAAATCTAGTAGAATCTGGGTAGATTATCTAGCCTTCGTATTGAGTTATAGCTTTTAAACTGGAAGATGTTTTAGAGTCTAATGTGGTGTGGCTCTTGGTTATTGTAACTTAGATATTTCAGCAACGATGTACGTTTAAATAATCGTTCCAGAGCACATAGGAGTTCCCGTGTCGTGTCTTTAAAAATATTTATTTATTTTATTTTGAAAGACAGGAAGTTGTTGTGATTCACTCAAGAAAAGATCCCTTAACAAGTATAAAATTATTAGGTCACTCCAAAGTCTCAGATGTAAAGCCAATGATTAATTTTGATCAGCAGAATGGGTGTGGTAGCTAGAGGCAACTGTAGACATCATCTAGTGAGTCCGTAGATATACAGTAGTGGGTTGACAAGTAACCGACGAAAAGAGACAGAGAGCAAGAAGCCAGAGAATTGAACAAAAAAATGTTTCTCATTTTCCTTTTCTCAGAAAAAGCCAGCGTGCTTTTCGTATGCACCCCATCAGTGTCATTTATTTACAGAATAAAAATCCGCTTCAGCTGGCAGTAATTTTCTTAATTTATTCCACGATCGCTGTCGAAGCCTCAAGCTCAGGTGCCCTCAAATAATTATGGGAACACAAATTTGTGGCGGTCTCGTCCGTCAGTCATGACGGGAGGGGGCTGGGGGGGGGGGGGGGGGTATCACACCCACGTCAAACAAACTTCCGTGTCGCGCTGTTCAGGTGGGCGCTGTGGTACCTTGTTCTACACTCCCATCCCTTTGTTTGACGTAACTGACAGACCCGACCGCCTCAGTTGCAGATGTTCACCTGATCAAATACTTTGTATCATTTTTCGTTAGTCTGGCGATGATAGGCGTCATTAATCCCATCATTGTATACAAGAAATTTCGCCAAGAGTGACGGGGTGGTTAAAAGATCTACCTCCCTGTCTTCAAAATGATACCATAAGTTTCGCAAACCAAACACGACTGACCAAATCTGCCACAGAGGCACATAGGCAATCAGTTTTCCACTTCAGGAATGGAATTAAAGGTAATGTGACGTATGACATAACGAAGTCGTAATGGTACTCGGTTTTGTCTATTTCTTCTGAATTGAAATAGATTATGTAGAAATAATTTCTTAACAGCGATGCTCTAACTGAAATGAAATGTCGTGTGACTAGAGCCTTCCGTTGGGTAGACCGGTCGCCTGGTGCAAGTCTTTTTAGTTGACGCCACTTTGGCGACTTGGCGGTCGATGGGGAGGAGTTGATGATAACAACACACCACGCACTCCCTGAGCGGAGAAAATTCCCGGCCCAGACGGGAATCGAACCCGAGGCCTCTGAGCATAGCATTCCGTCGCGCTGACCACTTAGCTATCGATGCGAACGAGGCTCTAACTCACTGATCTACACCTTTTCAGTAATCTACAAGATGATCGTGGGTGAGCACCGTAGAAATCTGGAAGATAAAAGCCGGCACAAAGGCATACAGGGAAACAATATTCTCACAGTCCAGTCGTGAATAAAAAGATATGGAGATTTAGTACATGATACAATAAAATTTACACTATATCTGCAAAAACCACAGAAGGCGAATGGAAACAAGTGAAGTGCCAGAACATTAAAGTAACAATAGGGTCATTGCATTTCTACACCTACATCTACTTCTACATGGCTACTCTGCAAATCACACTTAAGTGCCTGACAGAGGCTTCATCGAACCACCTTCACAATAATTCTCTATTATTCCACTCTCGAACAGAGCGCGAAAAAAAGAGAATACCTGTATCTTTCCGTGCGAGCCCTGATTTCTCTTATTTTATTTTGATGATCGTTTCTCCCTATGTAGGTCAACAAAATATTTTCGCATTCGGAGGAGGAAGTTCGTGATTGAAATTTTGTGAGAAGATACCGAAGCAACGAAGAACGCCTTTATTTTGTTGACGTCCACCCCAAATCCTGTTCACGTCAGTGACTCTCTCTCTCCCCTATTTCTCGATTATACAAAACGTGTTGCCTTTCTTTGAACTTTCTCGATGTACTTCATTAATCCGATATGGTAAGGATCCCACAACGCGCAACAGTACTAAAAAAAGAACAAAAAAAACGGGCAGGTGTAGTTTAAGCAGTCACTCTAGTAGATCTGCAGCATCTTCTAAGTGTTCTGCCAATAAAATGCAATCTTTGGTTCGCCTTTCCCAAAACATTTTCTACGTGTTCTTTCCAATTTAAGTTGTTCGTAATTATAATTCGTAGGTATTCAGTTGAATTTACGACTGTTAGATTTGATTAATTTATCAGGTAGCCGACGTTTAATGGATTTCTTTTAGCACTCAAGTGGATGACCTAATACTTTCCATTATTTAGGGTGAACTGTCAATTTTCGCACCATACAGATATCTTATCTAAATCGTTTTGGAATTTGTTTTGATCTTCTGATGTCTTTACTAGATGATAAACGACAGCGTCATCTGTAAACAACGTAAGACGGCTACTCAGATTGTCTTCTAAATCGTTTATATAGCAGAGGGCCTTTAATACTACCTTGGGGAACGCCAGAAATCATTTCTGTTTTGCTCGATGACTTCCCGTCAGTTACTACGACCTAGGACCTCCCTGACAGAAAACCACGAATCTAGTCGCATAACTGAGACGATATTCCAAAAGCACGCAATTTGATTACAAGCTGCTTGTGAGGTACGGTGTTTTAAAAGCCTTCTGGAAATCTAGAAATACGGAATCAATTGGAAGTCCTTTATCGATAGAACTTAACACTTCGTGCGAGTAAAGAGGCGGTTGTGTTTCACAAGAACGATGTTTTCTAAATCCGGGTTGACAGTGTGTCACGCCGCTGGGTACCCGTGTGGTCTGAGGCGTCTTGCCACGGTTCGTGCGGCTCCCCCAGTCGGAGGTTCGAGTCCTCCCTCAGGCATGGGTGTGTGTGTTGTTCTTAGCATAAGTTAGTCTAATTTAGTTTAAGTACTGTGTAAGACTAGGGACCGATGACCTTAGCTGTTTGATCCCGTAGGAATTCACACATAGTGTGTCAATAGACAGGCCACGCGCGGTACCCGTGTGGTCTGAGGCGTCTTCTCACGGTCCGCTCGGCTCCCCCCGTCGGAGGTTCGAGTCCTCCCACGGGCATGGGTGTGTGTGTGTTGTCCTTAGTGTAAGTTAGTTTAAGTTAGATTAAGTAGTGCGTATGCTTGGGGGCCGATGACCTCAGCAGTTTGGTCCCGTAAGACCTTACCACAAAGTTCCAAATTTTTTGTCAATAGACCGTTTTCTTCGAGGTGATTCATAATGTTCAAACACAATATACGAGTATGTTCCAGAATACTGCCGCATATTGATGTTAATGATATGGGCCTGAAAATTAGTGGATTGCTCCAGTTGCCTATCGTGAATAATGATGTGACCTGCGCAACTTTAAGTATGGAGCTATTGCATCAGCATACTCTGAAAGGACCCTAACTTGGCAGCTGTTCTTGATTCGAATTCTGGGGTGTCTACTTCGTTTTCTTTGGTGAAGGAATTTCGGAAGGCTGTATTTAGTAACTCTGTTTTAGCAGCAATGTCATCGATATTGTTTCTATTCCTATCGCGCACTTAGCCAGGCCTCCCTGCCCGACCATCACGGATTTCGAAGAAAGGTTATGTGAATATTCGCACATTCCCCACTGAACGTTGGTAAAGTTTAACGTTAGTCGAAGTAATGCCGGCAGACATACATACGATTGTTTGACTCCCTGCACGACCTTGAGCAGAGCTAGGGTGAATTTTTGGCGACTTCGAACTGTTATATCTCGGGCAATGTTTTGTTGAAAGGAATGAAATTTGGCCATCTTGTACAAATATATACGTTTGTAACGCCGGAAATGCATATACTCCTATTTCCATCTATTGTACTATTATTTTTTTTCCTTGTTTTGTTACCTCAAGATATGACATTTCTGTCTCTTTATATATTGTAATTGTTTTACTGTTTGTATATATGTATTTATGCATTTATGTCGATGTATAATTGATTTGTTGTGTAAAGATTATTTGTATTTTTACGCTGGGTCTTGCCTAGGGAAAACTGCTATCGAACGATTACATCGATAGGTCGTGTGAAGAATCAAAGTGTGTAGGATCTTTGGTAGTGTTAACTCTGCCGCCTGGAGCGCGGGCAGAACAGGGAGAGTCTGGCTGGAGTAGCGAGTGGAGCAGGTGTGTTGTGTGACGCTCCCGCGAGTTGCCGCGCTTTCGGGGTTTGGCAGCATGTAATTGCGCTCGACTCGCGATGATAGTTTCTGACATGGTGTCGCGGACGGGAAGCATTAGCTGGCGCACATCAAGAGCCCGTTTCGCCTGGTGACCGTGTCGAGAAGAAGGCGCGCCAACATCCAGCTTCTGCAACAGCGACGGCCGACAATGAGTGACTGTCGCCACATCCTCGATCGACGGCTTCAAACCTTCAATCAACCAACAAGGAAGACTAAAAGCACGTAAAGTTTCAGAACTGTATGGCAGACCTCAGCTTTTCAAATTGTTCCATTTGCCTCGCAAAATTACAGCAACTTAGCATGAACCTTTGTTGCTCATTGTCCCAATTGCATTGCCAAGCAGGGTCCCTTCCTTTTCCGAAATGAACCCGAGTGTCGTTGAAATTTAAACGCCAGCATAATTCCATTTCACTGCTTTAATTTCAAAGTTCAGCTGGCTACAATATTTAGATTGCACAAGCACAAATTAAGAGTGCGAGTTTTGTTACCGTATTTTAGTTACCTGTGACTGCAGCTCAGCTTGGTACGTACTAAATTTTACTATTGTTAATAGTTCAGAATCATTTAATTCAAGTTCAAAGTAAAATCTCTTGTTTCTAAATTGCGTAGAGTCAAGTTGCTTTTGAAATGATTGTTGAGGTAGTCCAAGACTAACCGTATTTTACTGGATTTCGATGTGCTTCAGAAAGAAAGCTCACTATTAACTTCAGTCACTAAATTAACTTTCGATTTTCCGGTTTTATTAATTCTTTTGCTAAATTAAGTCAGAGTGTAGCGAAATTTATTACTTCTGACAAACTTTCAGTTTTCACACTACACGTGTCAACCTTCAGTTGCCACGCTTCTAGTGTTAATTATATGTGTAATAACCTTTCTTTTTCAGTTACTATAGTAATTGTCCTTAAGACTGGCGACCGTGATTTCCCCCAAATCTCAAATATCTAATTATCGCTAGTTAATTGTTAACGTAACGGCCGCACATTTACTTTCTTTATTAACTTTATCTCTTTTCAAAATTAATTTCCACCAGTTTCATTTGCATTTTTCCTTTCATTTAGATGTAACCCTTTCCTCCCTCTTTACCGATAGATTAACTTCGGTGACGATTGCTTTTCCCAAATTTCCATTAGGTACACGCGGTTTAATTTTTCACTGTCTTTAAGGTCGATAAGTGAGGGGGGAGGTTACACGTGGCGACCTGGTGACAGGACAATCTTCAAATTTGAGGTTGTTCTGGACACGAATTTTGCATTGTGCAAATCTCGTAACAAAGTACTGGTTACGAAATGGTCGATACGTCAGCGAGAATATTCGTGTGAGGAATCCTAATTAGAGTTGAGATTTGGCAGTTATATTGAAAATTATTAAAATGAGTGAAGGCAACAATTGCCAAAATTTGGTAGACTTGGATACGGAACAATCGGTCGAACAGTGGGAAACGCGCACCGCGGTACCCATTGTTCAGGGGCAGGCGGCTAGCATGAAAGACGCGACCGGCGAAACGCAACAAAGAGCAGAAATGGAATTCCAAACTTTAGAAAATGTTTCGGAATCAGAAGTGAAAATCAAATCTGAATCCCTTGATGACGAATACGGGGGGACAATTAAAGAGGAAGCCGCTACGGAAGTAAAACCGGTAGTTTCCGGGAATTTAACTGATTTATTGAACGTTTTGATTAACGAAATCAAGAGTCAATCGGTCAAGCAAGAAGCTCAGTCTGAAAAATTTGAACGGATGCTAGACAATCAGAACAAAGCTATTAACGTTGTTAACAACAATGTTGGAGTTGTTAACACAAAAGTTGATAAAATCAAAGAAGATATTGTTGTAATTAATAGCGAAATCGGTAATCTTAAACAGGAAATGATAGGCGTTCAGGCGGAAATTGCGAGCATAAATACTCGTTTTTATTCCGAAATTAGCAGAATCGAGAAAAGTGTAGGAGAATCAGTTGCTCCGATCATCGAGAATAAGGTGACGGAACAAATTCAATTAGTGAAAAAAGAGGATCAAAAGAAGGTGGAAACTTTAAAGGCTTTAGTATCCGAAGTAGACACCAAAGTGACGAAGCAGGCTAATACCTGCGAAGAGAAAAAGAGGGAAGTGGAAACGCTTGCGACAACCACTTGCCAAGTGATTACGAGGGTGTCGGAATTAGAAAGGAAACTTGACGAAAAACAGAGCTATGTGCCAATCTGTGCACATAGTTCGGAGTTGTTGACGAAAGAGGAGCGGTTCGACCCCTTGAAAAAAGGCGGTATACACCCGACGGATTTCATTAAAAATTGTGAAAGAGTTTTACCCAGATCATGGACTGATGAGAGAAAAATTAATGCGATTATTGATGTGTTGGCTGGTGATGCCAAGCGTTGGGGCTTAAACCTCAACATTACGAACCTGACTTTTGACGAATTTAAAAATTTGTTTCTGGCTGAATACTGGTCAGAGCAAAAACAGCAAAGTGTCTGGCGCGAATTTGTCGTATCGAGGCCTTTCGATACGAATTCGCGCGGTTCGATGAAGGAGTTTTGTGAGGGCTGGATCCGCAAGTTGGAATATTTGCGTGATCGCCGCACGGAATCCGAAATAGTCTGGGAACTCTACATGAAGCTTCCAGATGATACAAAACGCTACGTTGGAAGCAATTACAGGACAATCAATGATTTCCTGGAAAGAGTTGAGGACGAGGACAATTGGCGCAATAATCGCGACAGTGGTAGAGGCCGTGGTAACAACAACGGGTACCACAGCAACCACAACAACGATAACCATGGGAATAATGCATACCGCAACCATGGCAGCAATAACAATAATGGTTCGGACCGTAATAACAAACGATACAATGCAAATAATAACAGGAATGACGGAAACCAGTATCATACTAACGTGATACGGGCTTCACAGAATAGTAATAACGCCAGAGGGTGTGATCAGCCGCCCCAGCAGCATCCGAGGAGCGTATCTGCTGGGACGAGACAGGGAAACCATTAGCCGCGCCGGTGAGGGGCCGACCGGGCGTGGAGAAATTTTGGCGGCCCAATAACAGTAGAAAACTCAGGTGTCGTCGTTATGAAAATTCCGTATGGAAAAATCAACGGCGGGAGAATGTGCCAGTGTTAAGAGAAAGGAGTGCGCCCACAAGTAGTAGATCAGCTGTATACACGGCAGTAGAAGGTACATTCACTGTCAGTGAGAACAATTTAAGTAGTGTTCCGGAAATCGATTATAAAGGGGCAGCTGTAATACCCACAGCGGAACTGGAGATTGAGTTTAAGAATGATTCGCAATTGTTGAGAGAAGATCAGATGTCGGATAAAACGTCCGTCATCGAGCGAGGGGATGCAGAGAGGGATGAGGTCTGGTTAAGGCAGTTCGGTCGCTTATACGACGAACTAAGAGATTATAGGGGCCTGTACGGGAGAAGTATTTATGGAGAGCGCGGGCAGAATTTGCCGCGTCTCGTCCCACAGGAAGATAGTATTTGTAAAGTGTTGGAAAGTTCTGGCCCTAACCGGCAGACTTTACCAGAAATAGTTGATGTTAATGGGGAGCACGAGCAAGATTCGTCGTGTTTCGTCCCGCAGGAGTTGAATGTTGAAGTAGTAACGGAAAGTTCTGGCCCTAACCGGCAGACTTTACCGAAAGTTGTAATGGTAGAAGTAGCCGACCCATCCGACGCGAACATCCAGTTTAAACATTGCGAGAGTATTAAGGAGAAAGATTACGAAAATTTTAGTGATAGCCGGACACGATTGGTAGAAAAGCACGTAGATTACAGCGTGTACGGGGTTAGAGCTGACGTTATACGGTCAGACGGTAGCAGTGTGGGTTGCGCAGATCCTGAGGAAGTAATTGCAGATACTACTGGGCACATTTCTCCAGGTAGATTGGCAGATGAGATTAATCTGACCAAAGTGGAATCAACGAAGGTGACAATTAGTGAATTGATAGCAAAGCTACACTCACTAGTTGACGAGTTACAGGAAAAGGTTTCGGTATTGGAGGCGACGCTACAGACTAAGCCTCAGGACAAACGTGTTGAAATAAAAACTGTATGTGAACAGAGGCTGAAAAAGCCGCCAGATAAACCGGATTTAGGATCAAAGCCGGATGGTTTTTTCTGGAATGACCTGGATATAGACGAGGATTTACTGTGGGAAAATAAAGAAACAGTCGAGGACAAGTGTAGACAGATAGTAGTGTCTGTTAATATGCACGACCTACAACTAAACGTGTTGATTGACACCGGTGCAGAATTGAGTGCTGTATCTGGGAAAATATTTGAGTTACTGAAAGACAGACCTGGCATCGTAGTTATGCCAGTAACAGGAGTGAAAATTATCGGTGCTACTGGGAAGGCCAGTAAACCGGTCACAAAACAGATTTTTGTCAACTTCGAGATATGTGGGGCACGATTTGAACAAGAGTTTGTCGTCGTGCCAGACTTAACTACGGAAGTAATTATCGGGTTAGATTGGCTGTTAAAGTACCGTGCAGTGATTAACTGCGAAAGCAAAACGTTGGCATGTACGTCCCAAGATAAAACAATAGTAGTTAGTTTTGACGAGGCAGGAGACGGTGTGCATAGGCAATACCAGCCTATACACATTGTTAACTGGCCGAATGGTATTGACGTAGGTATGAATTTGAACTACTGTAATGTGAGGAATCTCGGCATTGACAATAGTGTAGAAAGTGAATTGGAAAGTATTGTAGACGGTGTGTCAAACGTAACACACGAACAAAGACGAGGCCTGTATGAAGTAATAATGAGGAATAAGAGTGTGTTTTCAGACAAACCGGGTCTTGTGGAAGGATATAAATGCAAGTTGCATGTAATTCCGCACGAACCATTCTTCGTGAGACCGTATGCTATACCGCTGTCCAAAAAGGAAGCAGTGCAACGGGAGATAGATAAGATGATCGAATGGGGAGTGATTGAAAGAAGTACAAGTCCATACAATAACGGTTTGGTCATTGTAGCAAAACGGGATGGTAGTGTGCGTATTGTGATTGACGCACGCACGTTGAATAGGGTCGTTCAACGTGAAACAGACAGACCAGAGAGTATGGAGGAGATTTTGCAACGTTTTCATGACGTTAAGTTCATGACTAGCCTCGATCTGACAGCTGGTTACTGGCAAATAGAACTCGAAGAAGAATCTAGGCCATACACCGCCTTCTTGTTTGCGGGCAGGTGTTATCAGTATAGAGTACTGCCGTTTGGACTTAATATATCTGTGTCCGTATTCATCAGGGCCCTAGATAAAGTGCTAGGACCGGCTTTGAGTTCAAGATTAACTGTATATGTTGACGACCTATTGTTGGCCAATGCCACTTGGCATGACCGTTGTGACCTGTTAGATGAAGTTTTTAGAGCATTGCGCCGTGGCGGAATGACTCTAAAGCTAAAGAAATGCGAATTTGTGAAGCAGGAACTGAAATTTTTAGGGCATGTAATTACCACTGCTGGTATTACGAAACACCCAGAGAAACTAGAGGCAATAAAGAATTGTCCTCCACCCAAGTCTAGGAAACAGTTAAAAAGTTTTCTAGGGCTCACAGGATTTTACCGTAAATTTGTAAAAGGACAAGTGTTTAATGATGAAAATTTGAATAACCTCTTACGCAAAAATGTTCCGTTTGTGTGGACTGACGGGTGTCAGACCGCTTTCGAGAGATTAAAAGACGAGTTGTTAAGATCTAACATACTATTTCATCCTGATTTATCGCTACCCTTCCATCTGGGAACGGATTCGTCGAATTACGGGGTGGGGGTAGAACTGTTCCAAGAAGTTGGTAAAGGAGAGGATAAGGAACACCGGACGATAGCGTTCGCGAGTCGAACTTTATCAAAAAGTGAGCGAAACTACACGATTTCTGAAAAAGAGTGTATCGCTATCGTGTGGGGATTCAAGAAGTTCAAGGGTTACCTATGGGACCGTAAGGTGATTATTCATACGGACCATAAGGCGCTCACTTATCTGAAGGATTGTAAACTACTTCACGAAAGACTGACTAGGTGGTCGCTGTATTTACAGCAATTTAACTATGACATCTGTTACGTAAAAGGGACCGACAATTGCGTAGCGGATGCGCTGTCGCGGTTGCCCGAGTCTAATCAAGGTCTATTGAAAGATGAGGCAGATGGAGTGGTCAAATTGTACTATTTTAAAGAAGTTGAGGGACGTAAATTAATAATGAACATTTGTAAGAATCTACGTCGTCATCAGAACGAGGATGGTTGTTTAAATATGGTGAAAACCCGATATGATGAAAAGAGTCCAGAAGGAGAGAAATTAAGGAAGTATTACAAGATATACGATCATATCTTGTACATACGTAAGGGTGAAGATAGTAATATTTGGCGGGTATGCTGGCCCAGCAAATACGTCACGGAAATAATAGACTACTACCATTTGGCGTATGGTCACTGTGGACCAAAGAAATGTACGGAAAAGCTGAGTGAAGTAGTGCATTTCAACAACATGTTAAAACGAGTTACTGACAGAGTGAAAACTTGCGATTTATGTCAGAAGGTGAAGGTTACCAACTGTACGAGTCGTGGTCCTATGCAAAGTATAAGGCCTAACGACACCTTTGAGTTACTGTGCGTGGACTTGTACGGACCTTTGCCCAAGTCATCAGGAAACTTTGCTTACATTTTAGTAGTGCTAGAAGCTTTTTCCAAGTTCATCAAACTATACCCGATTAGGAAAGCTACAGCCAAAGCAGTCTATAGCAAGCTTGTGAACGATTATTTTGTTCATATTGGTAAGCCCAAGGCGATTCTATCAGACAATGGGGCACAATTTACTTCTAAGTTGTGGAATGAAGGCTTGGAAAGTAATGGGGTCGAGGTGATCCATATTTCAGCTTATTGTCCGGCTGGGAATCCCGCTGAGAGGTATATGCGCGAGCTAGGCCGACTGTGCCGTACCTATTGCCATCACAACCATAGGGCATGGGGCAAATATGTAGCAGTATTTGAGAGAATTATGAACACCTTGAGACATGAATCGACGGGATTTTCTCCAGAGGAAATCCTGTTGGATGACAGAAGTAAAAGTTTAGTGGAAGAGATAATCAAATTCCCTCCACGGATTGACATTAGTATTGGTGTGAAAAAAGATCGTTTGCGAGAAGTAATGAAGCTTAAAGCCGATGCTCGCATACGTCGTCATGACGCTAAAGCGCGTTTTGCTAAGTTTGCGATCGGAGACTTAGTACTTGTAAAAGCTCATGAGAAATCGAGCGAGATAGACAATGAAATCTCTAAATTTAAGTTTGTTTATAATGGACCATATAAAGTCATTGGTATATCTCACACAAATGCTTATTGCTTAGAGTATCCAAGCTCTGGAAAGCTATTAGGTATACGAAATATAGTAGATTTGAAATTGTACCAACCTAGGATCGATTAATACCACACAATGGGTAATTTGTACAATATGTAAATATAGAGTGTAAGATTTAAGGTTTGCTAGGTTGCCATGCTTTTGACTGACCAAGAGGACATTAAAGAAGTTGTAATTAATAAGTAATTAATTTTGACTAAATGATTTAAGAGAGAGTGATTATTTATCAAGTGAGAAATCCAAGCTGCTAATTTAAGTTTTCAGCTGAGTCACAGTAGATTAAGCAATGTAAATATGATTTTGTAACTAGCTGTAAGATTTCATGAATATGTGTTTTACTAGTCATTGCCGATGTACTTAGACGCTGTTTTAAGTTTCAGGCTAGTACATGCGTGTGATGATGGACAGTGTTGAGTTATCCACTGTGATAGTATTAAGGGACTCCTTGAGATTACTCGGGAGTGAGTTTTTCCTAAAGAATTCAGTGAAACGGACGTTCTGGAAACGCCGTCACAAGGGCGAGTGAGATCAAGCGTGCCGCACACGCGGGCGCAACAATACTGGCGAGGCGAGCCGCTGTCGGCTCTTGTGCCGCTGTTGGCTCTTGTGCCGCTGTCGGCATTCTTTGTACTTGCGAGTACGAAAGGCGGAATAGTTTTTCTTCCCGGACAGCTGATGTGAAAGAATTCTGCTGTCAATATTTATGTTTTTTTCGATCTACTGAATATTATTTTCTTGTTTAGCGTTAAGTGGAATCTCATGACGAGATATTAATTATGAAAAGGTTATGTAAAAATGTGTATTCTATGTAATTAATTATTAATTTGCGTATTTTGATCTAACTGTTTTTATGACCATGTACTCTGATTAATTTTGCAAATAGTATTCCATTTCTCATAGTGTTACGAATTTTAATGATTTTGGAATAGCTAAACCATTTTCTATATCTTCTATGAATTTTAATATGTTGTCAACCTGTTTTATTTTGTGCAAGATGACAGAGTGGAATAAGATTAGGAGTGTCCCCACTCAATTATTATGGTCTAAAAATTGATTTATGATTAATTAGACGAATGCTAAATTTTGTTGATGTTTTGAGCATATGCATTTCCGCTGTTTCTTTTTTGGGACATTTTCTGAGTCTGTTTACGTTACACGAACATCCTCAGACAATGTGGGGCACGTGTAACGCCGGAAATGCATATACTCCTATTTCCATCTATTGTACTATTATTTTTTTTCCTTGTTTTGTTACCTCAAGATATGACATTTCTGTCTCTTTATATATTGTAATTGTTTTACTGTTTGTATATATGTATTTATGCATTTATGTCGATGTATAATTGATTTGTTGTGTAAAGATTATTTGTATTTTTACGCTGGGTCTTGCCTAGGGAAAACTGCTATCGAACGATTACATCGATAGGTCGTGTGAAGAATCAAAGTGTGTAGGATCTTTGGTAGTGTTAACTCTGCCGCCTGGAGCGCGGGCAGAACAGGGAGAGTCTGGCTGGAGTAGCGAGTGGAGCAGGTGTGTTGTGTGACGCTCCCGCGAGTTGCCGCGCTTTCGGGGTTTGGCAGCATGTAATTGCGCTCGACTCGCGATGATAGTTTCTGACATGGTGTCGCGGACGGGAAGCATTAGCTGGCGCACATCAAGAGCCCGTTTCGCCTGGTGACCGTGTCGAGAAGAAGGCGCGCCAACATCCAGCTTCTGCAACAGCGACGGCCGACAATGAGTGACTGTCGCCACATCCTCGATCGACGGCTTCAAACCTTCAATCAACCAACAAGGAAGACTAAAAGCACGTAAAGTTTCAGAACTGTATGGCAGACCTCAGCTTTTCAAATTGTTCCATTTGCCTCGCAAAATTACAGCAACTTAGCATGAACCTTTGTTGCTCATTGTCCCAATTGCATTGCCAAGCAGGGTCCCTTCCTTTTCCGAAATGAACCCGAGTGTCGTTGAAATTTAAACGCCAGCATAATTCCATTTCACTGCTTTAATTTCAAAGTTCAGCTGGCTACAATATTTAGATTGCACAAGCACAAATTAAGAGTGCGAGTTTTGTTACCGTATTTTAGTTACCTGTGACTGCAGCTCAGCTTGGTACGTACTAAATTTTACTATTGTTAATAGTTCAGAATCATTTAATTCAAGTTCAAAGTAAAATCTCTTGTTTCTAAATTGCGTAGAGTCAAGTTGCTTTTGAAATGATTGTTGAGGTAGTCCAAGACTAACCGTATTTTACTGGATTTCGATGTGCTTCAGAAAGAAAGCTCACTATTAACTTCAGTCACTAAATTAACTTTCGATTTTCCGGTTTTATTAATTCTTTTGCTAAATTAAGTCAGAGTGTAGCGAAATTTATTACTTCTGACAAACTTTCAGTTTTCACACTACACGTGTCAACCTTCAGTTGCCACGCTTCTAGTGTTAATTATATGTGTAATAACCTTTCTTTTTCAGTTACTATAGTAATTGTCCTTAGGACTGGCGACCGTGATTTCCCCCAAATCTCAAATATCTAATTATCGCTAGTTAATTGTTAACGTAACGGCCGCACATTTACTTTCTTTATTAACTTTATCTCTTTTCAAAATTAATTTCCACCAGTTTCATTTGCATTTTTCCTTTCATTTAGATGTAACCCTTTCCTCCCTCTTTACCGATAGATTAACTTCGGTGACGATTGCTTTTCCCAAATTTCCATTAGGTACACGCGGTTTAATTTTTCACTGTCTTTAAGGTCGATAAGTGAGGGGGGAGGTTACACGTTCTCCTAAGAATAAAGATGAAAAGAATTTTACGAGTCATATTCAGCCAAAAAAAATTTAGACAAAGTCGCCCTAAAAAATGGCCGCCCGAAAAAATTCAAAGTTTAGCTTATTATAATGCAGGGACTATAGGTATCACGAACGTGAAGCTTGGCATGTAGTAACTTAACAACACAAAGGTCTCAAATATAAAGTTTAATTTATGTAACCATTTTCCAATATGGAATAAACTAACTGCAGAGTTGAAGATGTTGTAAAAATGTAAAAAATACGGTATTTTCGACCAGATTTTGCAAAAAAAAAAAACTGTGTTCTATAAAACTTTTCAAACTGGATTCATTAGAAAGAGCACGATCTTAACCGCCTGGAAAGTGTATTTGACTATCCAAAGCGCTTTAACAATGCTAGATAATTTGAATGAAATTTCAGCAATAATAATTTAAGCTTCGGATTCTCGAATCTCGGAAAGAAAACGCACGCTGGACATGAACTTAACACATAATAGCTCGGTAGCACAAGATTGTGGAATACAAAGTTTCGTTCACCTACTATTTTCCAATGATTTCCATATTCGTCGAAAAGATGACGATTTATGTGAAAAGGTAAAAACTTGGACACTTCTTTCACAAATACGGTTTTCTATTGAAACGTCAAAACCAGTCTCATCTAAAATAACGTGTTTTAAGCTGCCCTACGACATAGGGTCACATTTTCAAAATGGGCTAACAATGTTGCATAAACTGCTTCGACGAACGTCAAACTTGAGCAGTATTTATCGGGGATATGTGCGAATATTCACATAAAATCACCCCGAAATCTGTGATGAAATTACAGTGAAATCCAGACCGTAAACTGCTTACAGGCGTTGATAACTATCAACGGGGGAAAATGTGTGCCCTGACCGGGCTCGAGCCCGGGATCACCTGCTTAGATGGCAGAAGCTCTATCCGCCTTTTTTTTTTTAGGTTGATCTCATTTTGTTCGTTAATGTTCGTTGTATATGTTCAGGGCGGACGTCACATGACGTTTGTTCAAGTGCGTCATTGGTCCATTAACTTAGGTTTTTTTTTTTTATTTTTTAATTACAGTGGGCAGCTTACCCTCTGACCGAACATGTTGAGCTACCATGCCGGATTTTTGCGTGTCATCCTTGCGCAAGGTCCATGCTAATCTTCTACGTATCGTTCCAATTTTAGTATATGTACTGCCGAAGCGAGTACTAAGCCATCGAGGACACAGAAGATAGGGCGACTGCAGGGTCTTATCTCTGGCACGCTCCCCGTGAGACCCACATTTCCAACTTGCTGTCCACGCACTACATTTGCAGTGCCCCTGCCCACTATACTCATTACTAGCGGCAGTCAATCTACTGGTTCCCGTAAGAGTTTGAGGAATGTGAGTAAATCCGCACTGAAGAAGATCATTGGTCGATAAGCTTTATCTATATGAAAATTGTATCTGTTCTTTCGGACACGTCTCGAAGATGAAATCCAGACCATTAGGTGATTGGTAGATTGACTGCCGCGAGTACTGGGTATAGTGGGCAGGGCCACTACAAATGTGGTGTGTAGACAGTAAGTTGTAAATGTGGGTCGCACGTCTTCCATGTAAGCAGGAGATCCCGGGTTCGAGTACTGGTGGGAGCATGTCCGAAAGAACAGATCCATCTTCATATAGAAATCTGTGATGGTCGAGAAAGAAAATGTCTCGACATCAGGCGATTTGAAAGAGAATGATCCAGTAACCACAGTACTTTGGTGGAGATGCACCACTTTCTATAGTAACTGAGGCGTTACGCCACTACGCATAAAGTAAAATACAGTCTTTCAAAGTGGCTTGATGAAAGTGTTGGCCTAAACTTGAAATATGGAAATGTCGTGTGGCTAGGGCCTCCCGTCGGGTAGACAGTTCGCCTAGTGCAGGTCTTTCGATTTGACGCCACTTCGGCGACCTGCGCGTCGATGGGGATGAAATGATGATGATTAGATTGAAAGGCCACGTAGCACAAACTGTTTCAGAGTATCGATGTGGATCGTGACTTACAGGGTATGGTGGTCTGCTGCGGCGTGGGCCTTCCGTAGACGAACTCGTAGGCGGTCTTGGTGCCCAGCAGCAGGTAGGGCGTCGTGTTGTCGGCGTAGCAGGAGGAGCGCGCCGCCGCGGCGCCGCGGGCCAGCAGCCACAGACACAGCGCGACCACTGCCGGCGCCGCCGACGTCCTCGTCATCGCAGCCATCTCGTTCGCCTCGCCGCGCTCGCTGCCTCTCTGCTTTATAGCCGGCCGCCCAGCCGCTATCTGCCGATAATGGTGGGCTCTCTGTGCCCGTTACCTGCAACCAGCGGGGACACTCTCAGACAAGTCCACCGTCCGTGCCGGTCGAAATGACAAAACTACTCCACAAGGAATAGTAAATATTTTAGGAGGTGGTAGTACAGGTTAATTCGAAAAAAAACACAAATAATATTCCAAGAAACATGTGTCCAATATTTACTACTTACAGAGATCCGGATGTTATGTAGTGTGAATCACCTACAACCTGCACTGCAAATATTGTGGAAATGCAAAGTGCTATTAATGTGCGGTTTTCACAAAATCGATTGGTAGTCAGAGGCCGCGCGGGATTAGCCGAGCGGTCTACGGCGCTGCAGTCATGGACTGTGCGGCTAGAGGTTCGAGTCCTCCCTCTGGTATGGGTGTGTGTGCTTGTCCTTTGGACAATTTAGGTTAAGTAGAGTGTAAGCTTAGGTACTGATGACCTTAGCAGTTAAGTCCCATAAGATTTCACACACATTTGAACATTTTTGATAGTCAGGGGTTCGTATTGTTAGCCCTTCAACATTTTAATAATACTTAGAAAGTGCATTTTGTCCAAATATAGACTTCTTAAACGGAAAAATGCCTGTTGACAATAACAAACTAAAAGTAGGGTAAATTAGAACGCCAGTGGTGTTTCTTGCAGAACTCTAGTGCGAGTCGTTTACGAACTATCGTACTTTGAAAAGTGCCCACACTGACGCTTGTACAGGGTGTCCGAAAAGTCTTTCCCTGATTACATAAATTGATAACTCAGGCTGGAAGTAAGATACAAATATGAAACTGGTGTCTAATTGTTTACAAACTATCAAAGTTTTTTCACACATCAGTAAACTTCCACATGAGCACCCTTGGTAGCACGTAGCACATCTAGGCGGTATTCAATTTCCGCCCACACAGCCACCATCACTGGTGGGATCGATTCAACGACTGTGGTTATCCGTTGCCGCAGGGTTTCAAGATCTGGTACATGTGTTCGGTAGACCTCGTCCTTGACATAAGCCCATAAAAAGAAATCTAATGGGGTTATGTCAGGAGGCCAAACCGTTGGCTCATCCATCGCCCATGAAAGATCATATCGAGATAGGCATGGACGTCCAAACCCCAATGAGGCGGTGCACCGTCTTGCTGAAACAAGACATCGGGGTGACACTGAAGCAGCTGAGGAACAACATACAGTTGCAACATGTCCAGATACACTGCAGATGTTATGGTAGTCTTAGCGAAGAAGAATGGCCCGATAATTCGATCGTGCAATAGCGCGCACCAAACATGCACCTTAGGACTGCCTCTGCTGCAATCCATGACCTCGCCAGGGGGTTGTGAACCCCAAATGCGCACATTATGGCGATTCACTACTCCACTGACAAAAAAGGTCGCTTCGTCAGAAAAGGCAATTCGTCTGAGATAACCATCATCGTCCTCAATACGTGCTAGCATTTCGATCGCAAAGTCATATCGACGTGTACTGTCATTGGGCAACAATGGAAGTGGACATTTACTGATGTGTGAAAAAAACTTTGATAGTTTGTAAACAATTAGACACCAGTTTCATATTTGTATCTTACTTGTAGCCTGAGTTATCAATTTGTGTAATCAGGGAAAGACTTTTCGGACACCCTGTACGATAACACACAGTAAAAAAACAACACAAGTGCACACACTAGGTATGTGGATTCTGATCAGTAACGAAACAACTAACCATCACAGGTTGTATTCAAAATGACCACCGACAGCGGCAGTACACGCTTCCTGTCTGGTATGGGAAGACTGCTGCACACGTGCTACCATTCCAGCCGAGATAGCCGAGCGCGCTGCAGTAATTCGTCGTTGCATATCATGCCCTCGTAGACAGCGACCTTCAACTTTCCCAACAGATAAAAGGCTACAGGTGTCGCATCTGGGGAGCGGGCCGGCCGAGGTACAGGTCCTCTTCGTCCAGTTCAACTACCTGGAAACAATTCGTGAAGACATTCCGTAGTACCGAGCGAGGTGGCGCAGTGGTTAGACACTGGACTCGCATTCGGGAGGACGACGGTTCAATCCCGCGTCCGGCCATCCTGATATAGGTTTTCCGTGATTTTCCTAAATCGCTCCAGGCAAATGGTGGGATGGTTCCTTTCAAAGGGCACGGCCGACTTCCTTCCCTAATCCGATGAGACCGATGACCTCGCTGTCTGGTCTCCTTCCCCAAAACAACCCAACCCATGCCGTAGTACTTAGTGCACTATAGGCAAGACAGCCATCATGTTGGTACCATAGGTTCCTCCTAGCCTGCAGAGGAACAGCTGCGATACTTGTGCGCATTCAGTGTTCCGGCTATGAAAAACGGGCCTATGAGCTGATGGGTCACTACCCCACACTCCTTGGACTCTGACGTTCCACCTGACGAAGCCGAGGGGGATTGTCAACTGACCTATAGTGATTATTTCGGCGGTTTACCTAGCCGTGCTTGGTAAATGTGGTTTCAAGACTAAACAAGTTTCATGATACATCTGGAGTATCTTGTCTCAATGCCCATGTACAGAAGTTAACACGATTCTCATGATCGTTTCCATACAACCCGTGATGGAGAGACATGTGATAGGGATGGAACCTACGTCCATGGAAACTTCCTCATTCGACTGCACGGGACCTAATATGTAGATCAACTGCAACAGCAGCAAGAACATTAAATTCTGCCTGTTCTGTCCTCACTTGTTTCCTTCTGTTACGCTGTCTAGGTGTTACACTACGATTTCCACCACCTAGCTGGTTGAAAAGGCTGATAAATAATTGCCGAGGTGAAACTTCCTGGCAGATTAAAACTGTGTGCCGGACCGAGACTTGAACTCGGTACCTTTGGCTTTCGCGGGCAAATGCTCTACCATCTGAGCTACCCAAGCGCGACTCACGCCCCGTCCATTACTTCCACCAGAACCTCGTCTCCTACCTTCCAATCTTGGTAGAGCACTTCCCCGCGAAAGGCAAAGGTCCCGAGCTCGAGTCTCGGTCCGCACGCAGTTATAATCTGCCAGGAAGTTTCATATCAGCGCACACTCCGCTGCAGAGTGAAAATCTCATTCTAATTGCCGAGATGGTTGACGCCTATTGGTGTATCCTGCCGCATACACCGTATAAGAACGAAATGCATTCTTTCTACTCTCTCCATCACCATCAACATGTCAGCTTTTCCTGCGATGGTAAATCCCATCATCCACTTATATAGCAACTTCTACTTGGAATTTCACACACTGACTGACTAGCTAGTCGCAGTACACTCAAGGAATACATAAGCACACTGCAAGCAAACGTAACAATATCGTAGCTAGCAGCTACGCAGGCTGACTGGAGAAAACAATTGTCGGGATGGAAACTTTTTAAAATGTCATAGCCGCGCGGAGTGGCCTCGCCGTTTGAGGCGCCATATCACGGATTGCGCGGCCCCTCCCGCCGGAGGTTGGAGTCCTCCCTTGGGCATGGGTATATGTATCGTTCTTAGCATAAGTTAGTTTAAGTAGCGTGTAAGTCTAGGGACCTATGACCTCAGCAGTTTGGTCCCTTAGGAATTCACACACACACACACACACACACACACACACACACACACACACACACAAATGCGATAGCTCGTGAACGACTTGCACTAGAAACCTGCAACAAGCACCACTGACATTCTAATTTAGCCTAAATTTGGTTTGTTAATGTCAATAGGCATTGTTCCATTTAAAAGGTGTATGCTTGCACAAAAAATGCACTATCTAAGTATCATTACAATCTATTTATTGGTTAAAAATACGAGCCCCTGACTAGCAATCCATTCTGTGAAAACCGCACATAAAAAAAAAATGGTTCAAATGGCTCTGAGCACTATGGGACTTAACATCTGAGGTCATCAGTCCCCTAGAACTTAGAACTACTTAAACCTAACTAACCTAAGGACATCACACACATCCATGCCCGAGGCAGGATTCGAACCTGCGACTGTAGCAGTTGCGCGGTTCCGGACTACAGCGCCTAGAACCGCATGGCCACCGCGGCCGGCGAAACACAATTAGCTCTTTATTCACATGAAGTGATGAGTGCTATTGACAAGGGATCTCAGATCGATTCCGTATTTCTGGATTTCCGGAAAGCTTTTGACACTGTACCACACAAACGGCTCGTAGTGAAATTGCGAGCTTATGGAATATCGTCTCAGTTATGTGACTGGATTTGTGATTTCCTGTCAGAGAGATCACAGTTCGTAGTAATTCACGGAAAGTTATCGAGTAAAACAGAAGTGATTTCTGGCGTTCCCCAAAGTAGTATTATAGGCCCTTAGCTGTTCCTTATCTATATTGACGATTTTGGAGACAATCTGAGCAGCCGCCTTCGGTTGTTTGCAGATGACGCTGTCGTTTATCGACAAATAAAGTCATCAGAAGAACAAAACAAACTGCACAACGATTTAGAAAAGACATCTGAATGGTGCGAAAAGTGGCAGTTGACCCTAAATAACGAAAAGTGTGAGATCATCCACATGAGTGCTAAAAGGAACTCGTTAAATTTCGGTTACACGATAAAATCAGTCTAATCTAAAAGCCGTAAATTCAACTAAATACCTGGGTATTACAGTTACGAATAACTTATATTGGAAGGAACACATAGAAAATGTTGTGGGGAAGGCTAACCAAAGACTGCCTTTTACTGGCAGGACACTTAGAAAATGTAACAGGTCTACTAAGGAGACTGCTTACACTACGCTTGTCCGTCCTCTTTTAGAATACTGCTGCGCGGTGTGGGATCCTTACCAGATAGGACTGACGGAGAACATCGAAAAAGTTCAAAGAAGGGCAGCACGTTTTGTATTTTCGCGAAATATGGGAGAGAGTGTCACAGAAACGATACAGGATTTAGGCTGGACATCATTAAGAGAAAGACGTTTTTCGTTGCGACGAAATCTTCTCACGAAATTCCAATCACCAACCTTCTCCTCGAAATGCGAAAATATTTTGTTGACACTGCCCTACATAGGGAGGAACGATCACCTAGATAAAATAAGGGAAATCAGTGCTCGTACGGAAAGATATAGGAGTTCATTCTTTCCGCGCGCTATACGGGATTGGAATAATAGAGAATTGTGAAGATGGTTCGATGAACCCTCTGCCAGGCACTTAAATGTGATTTTCAGAGTATCCATGTAGATGTAGATGTAGATGTAGAGAGGGAAAGGGCCAACAGCAAACTTATAAATGAGCTCCGAGACAGGGACGGGAAAACTCACAAAAAAAAGAGCAGAAATAAAAGGGCACATAGATAAATACTTTTGTCTTCCAAAGAGAAGAAACAAAAAATGCGTCAGTTGCAAACACACTGCAGCAAAGAAGAGGGTTGCTAACAGTTGCAGACAGGGCGTTACTGACGGAGAACGTTGATGAAGAAGAAGTAAAAGACGTAATCTAGAGCAGAGCCAGAGGGAGAGCGTCAGGTGCTGACGGCATCCCGCTCGAGTTCTACCTCGCCTGCTGCGTTATCGTAGGAGGACAAATCGTGGAAATGATCAACGAGACTTTGAGTGTGGGAGAAATTCCATCTCCACTACTGGAAGGTACAATAACATTCGTCCCAAAGAACAAAGGTGCCCGCCACATTGAAGTATTCGCGCCAGATCACGTTCCTCAACGCTGACTACAAACTGATATCAAAATGTGTCGCAAATAATGTCAAAACCGCGATGAAGAAAGAGATAAGCACGTGGCAGGCGAGCGCAGTGTCCGGCACAAGCATTTTTGACGCCACCTGCACATACAGAGATCCCAGAGTACAAGGAGCCACAGCCAGAATTCCAGCTGCCATAATATCAGTTGACTTTCACAAGGCTTTCGACAGGATCGATCCCAGTTAGCTGATGACACGCTCACGACGCTCGGTTTCGGGGGAAAAAATAGCGGAATCATCGACAAGATAGTAAGGAATGTAAGGTCAAAAATAGCTGTAAATGGATGGATCACCCAACCCGTAAAGCTAAACAGATCAATGAGATTGTCGATGGCGCTCTCTGAAGTAGTCCTGAAACCACTGCTGCGAAAAATCGCGAACAGTAGCCTACGTGGCCTACGCAGACGACATGGTATTTTCATTTAAGAACAAGAAGACACAGCCAAAATACGAAATCGTACAGTATTTTGAAGACGCGTCAGGCACAAAAATCAATAAAACGAAAATAGTACTACTACCGATTGGCAACGAACAACTAAACGCAGCTGATCAGTGGTACGTGGTAGTAGAGAGACATAAAGTACTCCGTACAGCCATACAGCCCTGTCCTCTCAAAATAGCCACTTACAACTGGAAATACGTGCTACACACTATATGGGTTCTCGTCAGAATACACTGAAACACAACGATCCTGTCGAAAGCCTAGGACCTCACGCAAATCCTCTGTATCTCAGGGGAAATATCAGAGCGCTAAGGGCCCCGTCCACTATCTCTTAAGGCGAAAGGGTAACATTTTAAGCGGTGCAAACAACGTGCTCGCTGCCGGCACCCGAAGGGGTATTCGGCCTGGTGGACGTATGAACCAAATGTGCCGCGCTGCTACTGAAACGGACACCCGCCATGCAGTACAAAAACTCATGAAGCGCCAAAGCAGCGTTCTGGAGAGATTTAGGCCTGCATCAGGGGAAGCGCCGGTAGACACCAGTCACATCCTGTATAAACACGACACGTCAAGCAGCTCTGCCTCAGCAAGAACTGCGCTATTACCATCGTACCCTGCCCCAGCCACACAACTACAAAGAAAATATACACAGCCCTGAATAGGAAGCCAACGAGGAACAAAATTGAAATTAATTTTCCCGAATATAATTGGTCAGAAATACGGGAAAACATCTCCGAAAGCGTGATATCAAAACACGCCAAAGAGACAATCCTGTAAACCAAAGGCTGGTGCAAACAAAACAGATACCAACAGAAATGCGAAGCTTGTAACAGTGTGGGCACCCTGGAGCATTGTTCCACATGCCAAAGCAGTCTCAAAATATGAAACACGTGTCAGAAAATGGTGACAGAAATAAACATGACAGGCCCGAGGACCGTCAAAACCACAGCACTCACTGCTCCAGACACAAAACCCTTTCCTTGTCCAAAACGAATGGCAACGCTATGGATCCTTGCAATGACAGGTCAACGCAATAATTGCCAAGAAACACACGGACCTCCTAGACTTCCTGATGACACTCTGGGAAGGGCACAAGCGAGAATCAGCACAGGAAGTATCAAGAAATCTTCCAGAATTTCCTTCGGATACCGCTGGAGACATTCATCAACAACTCCCTTCCTAGAGACATGTGACCAGCAGTATGACCCTCCCTTCCCCCAACACAGCCACTCAACAAAACCAAGATGAAAAACTGCAGTAAAGTGTCAGTGAAAATGTTCCGAGTCTCTCTTTCTTACTTCATATATCGCAATATACACAGTATAAATCGTGATCCATCAGTGTTCAGCGCTACAGTTCAAAGGGTACTGCCGTGAACTCAAGTGTGTGCCAACCAGGAGCAGTGTACATGCGTATATTACCAAATCCAATGCACTCCGTCTTCAGGCCACGAGTGGCCTACCGGGACCATCCAACCGCCGAGTCATCCTCAGTGGAGGATGCGGATAGGAGGGGCGTGGGGTCAGCACACCGCTCTCCCGGTCGTTATGATGGTATTCTTGACCGAAGCCGCTACTATTCGACCGAGTAGCTCCTCAATTGGCATCACGAGGCTGAGTGCACCCAGAAAAATGGCAACAGCGCACGGTGGCCTGCATGGTCACCCATCCAAGTGGCGACCACGCTCGACAGCGCTTAACTTCGGTGATCTCACGGGAACCGGTGTATCCACTACTGCAAGGACGTTGCCCACCAAATCCAATATTGTGTAAAATTTGTGTCTCCACCATTTTTCCTTTGCTTATTGTTATGTATTATTTATACTGTCTATGACCCCCCCACCCCCCAATGAACCAAGGATCTTGCCATTCGTGGGGAGAATTGCGTAAGTCAGCGAAACAGATAGCCGTCCCGTAGAATGCAACCACAACGGAGGGTTATCTGTTGAGAGGCCAGACAAATATGTGGTTCCTGAAGAGGAGCGTCAGCGGCAGGAACCTTTTCAGTAGTTCCAGAGGCAACAGTCTGGATGATTGACTCATCTCGCCTTGTAACACAACCAAAACGGCCTTGCTGCGCTGGTACTGCGAACGGCTGAAGGCAAGGAAAAACTACAGCCGTAATTTTTCCTGAGGGCGTGCAGCTCCACTGTATGGTTATATCGTGAAGGCATCATCTTGGGTAAAATATTTCAAAGTTAAAAAGGTCCCCCTTTCGAATCTTTGGACGGGAATTACTCAGGAGGATGTACTTATCAGGAGAAACAAAACTGGCGTCCTACGGATCAGAGCGTGGAATGT